>NW_015505880.1:360119-361140 GCF_001515645.1 Sinocyclocheilus grahami | reverse complement strand
ATTTTCAAAAGAGACCAGTTAGATGGCTTGTAGAAGAAGTGAATAATCAGACAGGATTAGTGCCATTTTTACTCAATGTTGTACCTTAAAATAAAACACTCATGGCGTCAGACACATAAAAAACAAAATATGAAAACAGCTAAAACATGTTTGTCTGCATGTGTATAGAGAAAAATACGTATAAAAATGTCATTAACATTGCATGGAAATAGTGATTCACTTCCCTGTACAATTAGGCTAACACAGCAAGCGAATTCATTAATCTGTGGTTAACTAGTCCATCATTCTGACCCACTAATGCCTTACTCAAACTTCAGCCCTCTACATCAGTTCATGTTTTCTGAAAACGAAACTTTGTTGCAGTAGCAGGCCATGTGTGGCTAACTGCTAATACACAATCCCAGCTATCCGTTCCCTTATAGCTTTTATGTACTCCAGACACACTATATAGGCCATGTTTGTTTTTTCTTATTCGATTGAAGTCCCTTAAGGTTCATTTTGCTCCTGTAGCTCATAACACCTGGCCTGCGGTGCTCTGGAGCTCAGCTAATGATAACGTCATTATTACCGACCTGCTCCTTTAGTCACCACCAGCTTGGGTTTGCTGCGGGCTCCGTCTCCTTTGGTGGTGTAGGCTGCCACGGTGATGGAGTACGTGGTGTCAGGCTGCAGGCCTCCGATGACCATCTCCTGTGGTTAATGGACACAAAGAGGGAAGTTAGCACTATGTTAGGGAACTGAATTTTTTAAAGACTTTACTACATGTCACCTGCACAGGCCTGGCGTCAGTTTCCTCTCTTTTCAATGCCACGGCCTGCAATCTGTATTCTGCTGTCTTTTTTTAAAAAAGTATATTAACCTAGCAACTTGTCACATTAATACCGAATGTATGACTGATATTAACACCTCTAATATTATCAAATTAAATAAAAATTATATATATATATATATATATATATATATATATATATATATATATATATATATATATAAAAAATTTAATATATTTTTTATTATAAAA
>NW_015505880.1:351231-360106 GCF_001515645.1 Sinocyclocheilus grahami | reverse complement strand
ATAAGTATATCAATGAATAATATATAATTCTCTCTCTCTCTCTCTCTATATATATATATATATATTCAGAAGTGCACCTCATTTCTATGGCAGTGTGGATCATTATTATTGGCATTTAGCGTGTCATCCAGCATGACCAGGTTATAGATTACAATTCCTGCTCATCTACGACACATGTCTGTGAATTAATTCAACAGAGAGCCTGAGCAAACAGACTGTCAGAATAATGAATTTCTCTCCAGGTCGGCCAGTAAGCTGTGAGCACACACGCCCTTCTGACGGGCCTCCTATTTTCCAATATTTCACGTGAAAGCAAGTGAGCTTTGATCAGCGCGCATGACGGAGAGGAAATTAATGCAATGCGCTTGCAGAGAAAAAAGCAACTGTGGGTCCTGCAGCTCACAGAGAATTGCGCTTCACATCAAACCAGTTCAAGATATTCATGCAATTTTTGGGTTACACAAATGATCTATTTATAAAAATAAATATCACCAATGTATATCTTATTTCTTCAAAAGGTTGCTTGAATTTTGCACAAAATAAGCTTCGTTTTTGTTTGTACTTTACTTAATGCACAACATCACAGCACAAAACACTCTTTCATGCCAGGCATAAAGGAACCCTGATGTTACATCATTCCCCCTGTGCACCATTAATATTTTTCTATCGCCGTCACACACACACACACACACACACACACACATTAATATTTTTCTATCGCCGTCACACACACACACACACACACACACACACACACACACACACACACACACACACACAATGGATGTGAGGTTGCATTAGTTTTCTCTCTCTGACAAAAATCAGCTCATTATAAAAATGTTGCAACACCAAAAATGGTTTACATGGCACTTTATCTTCAATGTGTCAATCTATATGCATCAATATGCAAGAAAAAAAATATTTTTTGAGATATTTTAATGACCCCGGTTTATGCCTCTCATAGACCCATTCAATTTGTCTCATTTCTCACTTTTTCTAATTTTAGAGGTCAGTATTTCTTCCCTGATGAGACTCTGAACCACTTGGACTTGAAAGGAACATGTTTTTCTTCCAATCTACCAATTTGTACAAAGCCAAAAATCAAAGTTCATGAGATATCATGCCCTAAACTTGGCTTTCTGGATATCTGAGCTTTACAAAATGAAAATCTACATGAAATATTTACACACCTCAGGTCATTATAAAAATCTTGCAGTGCAATGCAAAAAAAGGTTTACATGAGACTTGAACTTCAACATCCATGCATAAATCTGTGCATCAATCAACTCAATTTTCTAGAATTTTTTCACATTTACCAAGTTTAGAGGACAGTTTAGAAAATATTTCTACCAGGATGACTCTCTCAACCACTAAGACTTGAAGGGAACACATTTTTCTACCAATCTACCATTTTGTACAAAGCTAGCAATCCAAGTTCCTGAGATATCATACCCTGAACATGGCTTCTCAAGACATTTATGCCTATTAAAAAATGCTAGAATCTACATGATCTACAGTGTTTATGACATTTCCCCAATAAAAACAGCATTTGAGTTTCTGCCTATAAACATGTTCAATGACTGAGAGACAAAGCAGGGCTGATGTAACATCACAGGTTCTCACATCACACCGAACACTCGCCGACAGCCATACTCACATATTCAGCTGTGTCGTCCATTTCCCACTAACATCCCCCACCCGGGAGGAGAAAGAGGGAGCGCGGTTTGAAAGAGAGGAAAAAGACAGACAGAAAGAAAGAGAGGAAAGCGTAAGACCAAACAAGGTAAAAGTGCCAAGGAAATGGAAGAACGGCAGAGTGTTTTAAAGTAGGTCAGTGTGGATTAGGGTGAAAAAAATCATGAAGATTGAAGACGAGGCAGGAAATTGAGTGGCCGCTGCTATCTGAGCATGTCATTCCTGCAGTTTTTTCTTCACCATTTCATTTAGTAAGAGTATAAAAAGGCTGTTTTGGAATTTAATATCAGATCACAACAGCTATTCTTCTGAAAAATGCTCCAAGTCTTATGCGATGCAAAATTAATTTGATGTCTAAAAGTTTTGAGATAACTCACCTCAACCCCAAAAATTTACTTATAATTTTTTTTTTAATATGAATATTTTATTATTTTATCATTACATAAATGTTTGTGATATTTAAACAGTCTAAAACAAATCATAAAAAAAAAAATCACCTTTTGTACAGAATAAACAGAATCAATATTATTGTATCGTGACCCAGATATCAATATAATATCAACCGATTACCACAAAGCTGACAACTGTAAATTATACTGTCATAAACATAAGCGGGATAAATTAAAAAGCTTTAGTCACAGTTTGTTCAAAGCTGTAATATTTGCAGCTGTGAGGAGAATAAGGCACATGGTATCTGTAATTTCACTGTTTTCATGACAGAAGCTTGTATTATAATTTTAGGTTGCAGCCAGAGGCGCTCGCTTGCTTTCTCTTCTTTTTTTCTTTCTTTTTCTGCCGCTTCTACTTTTAAATCAAGTCTGAATTGTGATCGCAGTGCTCAAGTGCCTCATGTTTTTCTGGAGCTCTCGGGGCGCTCAATACGGCTGACATAATCAGCTTTTGTTGACTTTATCTATGACACTAGAGCCTTAGAGGTTAAACTTATTAAAGGTTTGACTAAACCGTGCAGTTCTAATGGCTGATAAGATGTTTTGGACTGCTTGTGGAAAGCATTCTAGAGGCTATAAAAGAACTTCACAGATTAAATTGTTTATAAAAGGATTTTCATACATTTGTTGCAGTGGCCATGAGTGTGTTAAATACTTGCAAGATATTGGGTCGCATTTGCTGCAACAGTATTCTAAAAATAGACATTAACCAATTGTCTGCGCACCCTTGATGACGTCAGGTAAAAAGAAAATTGGAAAGAAATACAATAAACAACAACATTTTTGTTTCAGGAAATGTTAATATTCAGCACAGCGGCATTGTTGCGTTAACATACCTGCGCATCGGCGAGCATGACGTCCTTGATGAGGGGCAGGCCACGGGATTCGCCATTCTCGACACGGACGTAGTGCACCTGGTATCCACGGATCTGCCCGTGCTGTTTCCCTGGCAATAGGGAGCGCCACATTACCTTGATGGCGGTGGAGTTCAGCACCTCAACCTCCACACGCCGAGGGGGGGCCCCGGGCACTGCAATGGGAAAAGATGACACGCTATGAGCTACTGAGATTACAATATTATCATTAAAATTAAATTTTAAAAAACATTATGGTGGCTTTTGCCTGTGCAAAACTCACCAATATGATGCTAAGTTGTTGCTTTGTGCTACTTGAGTTACTTACCTAATTTTTGTTCATATTACTAACTCTTAGTTTGAGCAATGGTAGTAGTGATAATTGCCTTAGCATTTTCATCATGAATGGGACATAAGAAGTCAATTAAAGCTTATGTTTTACAATCAAAACACATTGATTAGTATCTTTAGTTTTTAATGAGCAAAATTAAAACCCACTCGTCTAGAAATGTTTCACTTTTTACCAATTTTAGGGGTCAGTTTTAAAAATATTTTTATCCTGATGAGACTCTGAACCACTTGGACTTGAAGGGAACACATTTTTCTACCAATTCACCAATTTATCCATAGCTAGCAATCATCACACCTAAGATATTACACCTAAACATGACTTTCCATATGTTTTTTGGGCTTTAAAAAAACTAAATTGTTAAAATTTGCATTAAATATTTTACACACCTCGGTTCATTATAAAAATCTTGCAACACAATAAAAGTGTTTATATGAGACTTAAACTTCACTATTTATCAAATTTAAAGGTCAGTTACAAAAATATTTCAACCCTGATGTTCACCTCCAGATGTTTTTGGGCTTTAAAAAGCATGAAAATTTTAAAATCTACATTAAATATTTTATACACCTCAGTTCATTATAAAAATAATGCAACACAATAAAACTGTTTACATGAAACTTGAACTTCAACGTGAATGCATATATCTATGGATGTCCCTTCATTTTCTTTGTGACTTACTTCGTGATTACCACTCTTTTACTCACTATTTACCAAAATTAAAGGTCAGTTAAAAAAATATTTCAACCCTGATGAGACTCTGAACCACTTGGACTTGAAGAAAGCACATTTTTCTACCAATCCACCAATTTATACATAGCTAGCAATCATGGTTCCTGAGATATCATACCCTTAACACACAAAATCTTCTTTAATTACATCTGATTCGGCAAGGACAGACTCTCTGTCTGATCTAAAAATAGTGCAATGTACCAATTATTACTGAGCACCTTAAGACTGTACGATATGCCATCTCTGTATGGCTGAAAAGAAAATAAGCTCCTGCGTCTCAGCTAGTACATACATTCAATTATGTGAAAACCAGGCTACTGATTAAGCGCCCATCTTCAGGGACATTTAATCAACTGTAATATCACACCCCCATATACCCGAGCAACCATTTCATCCCCTTCCATTTCACTATCTTTCTTATCTGAGCACTGATCAATTCGCGAGTCTGCCATCTGCAGTCTTTTACCTGCGAGCTAATGAAAATCCTTTTATACGAGGCCTTGATGTTTAATACCTCCGGTCATTCAGTACTGCTGTAAGGAGGAGACCGATTTCCTGGATGGTCAATAAAAGACGCCATAAGGGGATGTACTGTATATTGGGGCCTGACTATTCCATATTAGATGCTATAACAGTACAAGTCTCCAAGGATGTGACTGTCGTAATGCATCGCTACTCAAATAGCTCCATGTTGTAGGTTGGTCAAATGAGATTTCCCAGCGGAGGTCTTGGGGTAGCGTTCCCTCTCTCCCGACCCGCCTACAGTGGTTGACCGGCCCGTCAAAACTATCCATCCTAGGGCGGCCCAAAGCGCCAGTGAAAGGCTGTGCTCCGTATTGATTTCTAGCTTGTATCTTGAACTAGCGCTGTCAGTCATGGAGAAAGACTGCTGTCACCGGGGAACGTCCGACACAATTTCTTACTCTAGCTGGATTTATTTCAGTGCTCATAAGCTGTCCGAGCGCTTTACAAAGAGAAGTGATGGATGAAAATGATGCTAAGTCAGTGTTTCCTCTATCACGTAATGCTAGTCAATAGATCTTGTCCTGAAAAGAGTAAGCTGTCTACACGGACGTATAATCAACATTTCTCTCGCCTCATCCACCATCTTGGATTTATTTTCTCACTAAAATTGGCCAGAGACCATATAAGGTCAATAGAAAATGAATGGGGGAAATTATAAGACCAAATATGGTGGCTGTGGGAAAGTAGGTACAGCCTTTTAGTTAAAAGAGCCAATTGCGTTAGACCAAACTGAAAAACAGTTTTGTTTTTTTTAGCTTGAAATCAGGTGAAGTCAGCTTGAAATCACTAAGAACAGATCCATTACAACTAATGATATAAAATGTTAAACATTTAAAACATGTAAAGCAAGATCAATGTACTTGAGAATCAACACTGTGTACGATAATACAAGTGTATTTTGTCTTTTTGAACTGGCATATTGTAAAAAATTATTTTTCAAAGTTGTAAATAAAGATTACTGGAATACACTTTACAAAAATACTATTTCAGTCTTTAAACTGTTAGATTTTGCTGTATTTGGCTGAGCAGTGGTTTGGGTGGCTAGCCAATTTCTCCAATACATAAAATAAGTAAGCTTGACCAGAGTTCTTGTGAGGAGAAGAATTTACTGAAGGTAGCAGTGTAGCAGCTCTTCAACAGTGATGTTAGCTTGTCGGTCTTCAAAAAATCTTAACCCTTGTAAGAATCTCAGCTTCTCCCAAAGTTCTGTCTGTGAGACAAATAATAGATACTGTTAGGACCTTCTGTAGGAGTTCTGTTCCTTTGTTTTTCTAATTGTACGGACCATTATGTTCACACCTTTACAGACTGTTTCTCTTGATTGCATCTGAGGCACAATCACAATGTAAATGCATCTGATTAATACTTTCTAAAGATCTTTCATTGCTTCAGAATTTCATGTTTAATTCAATGTGTTACTGGCCATTTATTTGTAATTAATTGTAAAATTTACTAGCAATTTCTGAGTGACCATTTTTTTCCAGAGTAGATTTAAAAAAAAAAAAAACTTATTTCAGGTTAAAAAAAGTAATTAGATTTCATCTATGAAAACAAATATTGGTATCTTATACAGTGTTGTTTCTCAATTAAATTTCTCTTCTAGCAAACTTTGAGATATTTCAGCTAGAAAACAAGTCAAAAGACTAATTTTAAATTACCGTCCTCGTCTGTGCGGCACAGCAGCGGCTCGCTCTCGGGGCCCGGACCCACGCTGGTGGAGGCCGCCACGGTGACTCGGTACAAGGTCCATTTCTCCAGCCGCTGCAGCTGGATCTGATTGGAGCTGGGGGGCACCGCTGGCTCCTCCACGGGCTCCGTGTTGACCTCGGCCCCGGCCCCCACCACCGCGTAGCGCACTATGTACCCGGCCAGTGCCCCATTCTGGCTCTCGGCCGGCGGAGGGCGCCAACTTACCAGCAGGGTGGTGGAGCTGGAGCTGGAGCACTTAATGTCTTGAGGGGGGGCGGAGGGCTCTGCTCAGGTTTGGGAAAGGGGGAGAGGAAGGGGTGGAAAACAAAAAACGAAAAGATGGGAAAGAGAAAAAGAAAATGATAAAAGGGAAAAAACAACTGAAAAAAACAAGCAGAGACATACTGAAACATAAGAGAAAAAAAACTAGTAAAACAACGCAAAGGGCAAATGCAAACAGAAGAGCTTGGTTTTGAAGGGGTCAGGGTGTCTGGCATGCATGCATAAATATGAAGCATGAAGGTTTAACTTTGGCTTGATTTCCGTGTCACAGATCTAGAAGTAACACCACATATGTTGGGCGTAAGATACAGCAGTTTTTCCAACTATAACCGGCTGTATGCGAGCCAAAGATTTAGCCCATCTTTCACAGTAAATACCCTGGGCTCTCAGGATATTTTTCCACCATGAGGGGAAAATAGATCACATTATTTGCATTTGAATGAAGACCATTCATTGCAGTATTTCGAGTTTTTTTTTGTTGGGTACTTTCCCTCGCACATATCAGAAATTACAACGTCTGTGCTGTTCTACATCAATACAAAAGTCTCGTTTGAAATGCACAGAGTTTCTGCTTATTAAATGCTTGCACATATGAATGCATATTTCATCTCCAAAACAAATGCAAACAGAAGAGCTTGGTTTTGAAGGGGTCAGGGTGTCTGGCATGCATGCATAAATATGAAGCATGAAGGTTTAACTTTGGCTTGATTTCCGTGTCACAGATCTAGAAGTAACACCACATATGTTGGGCGTAAGATACAGCAGTTTTTCCAACTATAACCGGCTGTATGCGAGCCAAAGATTTAGCCCATCTTTCACAGTAAATACCCTGGGCTCTCAGGATATTTTTCCACCATGAGGGGAAAATAGATCACATTATTTGCATTTGAATGAAGGCCATTCATTGCAGTATTTTGAGGTTTTTTTTGTTGGGTACTTTCCCTCGCACATATCAGAAATTACAACGTCTGTGCTGTTCTACATCAATACAAAAGTCTCGTTTGAAATGCACAGAGTTTCTGCTTATTAAATGCTTGCACATATGAATGCATATTTCATCTCCAAAACGAACATTTATCTCCATTGTAAAATCGAGCATTAAAAGTTACTCTGTCGCACTGATTCCTGAAGCCATAAGTAACACAAATGAATGAGTGGGAAACGGACAGACGGGGATAAAACATATTTGTGACTGAAATTCAAATGGATGAGCACCATCGTTGGAAAGCAAAACAAAATCATTCAAAACGGATTACAGGAAAATGAGGAAACTTTCTGCGAAATAATGGCTGGAAAGAAAATGTTAGCACCAAAATGTCAACTCAGAAAAATCATGGAAAGCCACCAAGCTTCGAACAGAAAGTAAGACCACTGAAAACAGCAAAAACAAAAACTAAAACACAAAGCATTTTCCTGTACATTATACGTACCTGACATCTTCAAACACTAACTTTTAAAGACTTTCTTACCACAAGCACCCGATTCCAGGGAGGCTATGTTTCCCCAGAGTCGGTTGGGTTCGGCCCTCTCCCTCTACTGCCAAGCTCATCCAATACAGCTCAATTCAAACTATTCACATTAATTTAGCCTAGTTCATTGGTTTAGTCCAATAATGTGAATGTCGGGATGTTTTTTTTGGTCGGAGGGAGAGAACTTTCCCTGTGCTTTCATCAGTCTGCACTATTCAATGTTTACACTAGCCTGAGGGTCCACAAGATTGAGATCAGGGTGCTAGCACCTCGCTTACACCCAGCCATTCATAACCAAGTTATATAACCCACCCCAATTCAACCCATCAGCAGCCCACTTGTGCTTTTGTTTGAGAAATGGTTAACCGATTTGTCCCGTCACCAGCCAGCTTTCATAACAGGTGTCTCACAGTTCAGTGAGCGACATTATTCAGAGCCTTGTTTATTCACCAAATGGGCTTATTGGATTAAAGTTTTATTGGATTTTCATCTTCCGTTTGAAGATATATTCTGAAGATGTACTTCCTCTCTTGAAGAGTATTTGCATTCGGTTATTGTAAATCGACCTGGTTAGAGTGTGGCAAGGAAGTTTGGTATCTGAGAGTTGCAGAAATACCTGAAGGTTTACTCATGATTCTGGGGATGTATTATACATCAAACGCAACAAAGTCTTGAATTTCAGCGTTCGAAATGAAATGACTATTAAAAAAACAAGAGTTGTGCCTCAACACCAAAATCGAAAGGCATTTACTTATAATTTATAATTTATGACTTAATTATCCAGATCCATGCCAAATTGTGGCACTGGCAATTGGGGGGGGGGGGGGGAAC
>NW_015505880.1:326221-350784 GCF_001515645.1 Sinocyclocheilus grahami | reverse complement strand
GGTGGGGGGGGGGGGGGGGGTAACTCAGATTTGTTTGGAGATTGGTTGGAATTAGTTTGCCAACTTCTATGAGTGTAACAATCAATTGACAAGACTGTGGACCTCCAAATAAAATCACTCTTCAAAACTAAGAGCTGTGCCACAAAATCAAAATTGAGAGATGTTTACTTTCACAATTATTGACTTGATAATCCAGATCCAAATTGTGGTGCTGCTTCAAATAAGCCAAATGAGAAGTGAAAAATAATGGCAGTTAGAGATTTGCTTGGCTGAAAAGATTGGAATTAGTTTGCAAGCTGAACACAGGCAACTGATTAAACCCATTGGACTCTACTTGTGGACCTCCAAGATGTTCTTGCACTAAACCCAAGACGAAGACCGGTGCAGAAACCCTTGCCCCTAGTTTGTGGACCCTCTATGACTATGTTTGAAACCTTAGCATCACTCAATAGCCACTGACTCTTAAGCACATTTCCCACTGGCACCCACTTGGTCGAGGCAGGAGTGTCTATCTCCACTAACCCTCGAAAGTTTGGACATATCCTCCAAAGAGTTGGGGGATATGGAGGGTGAGGTGAGTACTCTCTGCTGGACCATTGCAGGTGCTCGTAAGTGTGGGCTGACCCACAAACAGTGACCTGACTGGGCGTCAACTGAACAGCACTGTACCAAAAGAAACAAACACAATACACTTTTCTTTCGCGCCTTCATGAGGAAGTCCAGTCTGCCACTTGGTGTTGTTCAAAACATATATATGAAGAGGTAATCCATGTATAATCTGGGTTATTAGTGTTTAAATGTTTTGGGAACTCTTGGTGAAGACAACGGCACTCTTTCCAGCTTGTGCAAAGTTGTAAAGGGATGCAAACCAATTCCACTGGTGTATATGACAGTTCTGCACCTCTTCTGCAGTTCTGCAAGGTCACTGCAAGGTCACTATATGCCTACATATACGCACTGTCAAGTTGGCCGATTTCTGAAACGTGAGGTGGCAGACTGGGCTTTCCTCTGAACGGCGGTCACTTACCTCACGGGATCCACACTGTAATGTTTGTTTATGTGTTAGGTTGTGGGGCGTTTGTGTCTAAGCTTGTCATCTCCCTGACCTTGTTATGGGTAAATCTGCACTACTTTAGTTTATGCTCGAGGGAAGACATCGGCAGATGTAGTGAACCACGTCTCCCATCTGTGTGAGACCCTGCGGGACAAAGCGGAGTCCCGTAACTCAAGCAAGAAGCCTACGGCCATTCCACCGGGATACTTACTCTCACCTTTAGTTTAATGGATTTGCTTTGGCAATGCTATGTGCTGCTGCTGCATATCGAGCTTGTCACGGTAAACTTAACCCTGATAGCAAGAGCAAAACAAATAAACAAAATGTTGAGCTGTTTCCTCAAGTGTGTTTGAGTAAAACCAAAACAAAATGAAATAAAGTTGACTGAACTGTGTACTGAACAGAAATAAATTAAAACCAGGTGACTTCAAGCTGGAGAAGGTGAGCTTTAGTTTCATGTCAGGAGACATAGTGAAACAGAAGAGCTAGAAAACAAAAGGGAGGTAGAAAGTGCACCGCATTGTTTCAGAATAATATATATGAAGACACCAACAGCAGGACAGACATATAGAGATGGAACAGAAGGGGACACACACAGCGTACCACATGCCAGAGGTCAAAGGATGCATTAACAGAGCGCCCCCCGGGGGTAATGGGAGGAAATACATGCATTCAGTGCTCGCTCTCTCACGCTCAGGTGTAACGTTGTGTCAATGCAGCAGGTTCATTGCATCCCAGCACCCACTCAA
Organism: Sinocyclocheilus grahami; assembly: GCF_001515645.1. Taxonomy (NCBI): domain Eukaryota; kingdom Metazoa; phylum Chordata; class Actinopteri; order Cypriniformes; family Cyprinidae; genus Sinocyclocheilus; species Sinocyclocheilus grahami. The sequence goes on along the minus strand of NW_015505880.1, from coordinate 348,981 downwards.
CCAACCCCATCCCACCCATTCTGCACCAACAAGCTGCACAGGTAGAAAGAGAAGATGAGTTAAAATGGTCCACGTCTGCTGCCATGGCTTTCTGGCATCTTCCGCCCACTGTAAGTGTATCCAAGTCTGAAGAATCGAATCTATAAAAGGAACCTCTAAACAAAAGGAGCATCATGAAAACAAAATGCATTAATTTTTTCACAGTAAAAAAAGTTTATCTAGGCAATCTTTCATCAAAATGTAATAAGTTGCTCTGCCTCTGAGGCAACTTTTGCTTTATTTTTCAATTTCAATTTTCTAAAGTTCCTAATTGAAAAAAGTTGTTGTCCAATATCCCATTTTACTAAGAAACACGCCAGATTACAGAAATAAAATGGGTTTTGAATGCCAGTTCATGTTGAGTTTAAACTTTTTTTTAACCTTTACACTAAAACACATGAAAGCATAAAAAACTAATCTAAGCTCAATTATAGGAATCGTTTTGAAGGTGCACAGAATTTTTTCTTTGTTTATTTTTTCTTGGAAGCTAGCTAGCATCATGTGGAATTATAGAAATGCCACATTCACAAGTGCATTTGTCACCCATAATTCATTTACTCTGAAACTGAAAGTGTTCTGTGCTCAAAAAAAATTATAATTTTAATCACTCAGAGAAATACAAGTGAAATATCTCTTAGCTTGGTATAAAAGACTGAGACCACAATGAAAATAAAAGTAGATGCATTTTCACTCATGCTCTCAGACTTCTGGACCCCTTTGTTTGTACAAGCTGAACACAAGTAACTGCAATTTTTTATCAGGGCACATGCCAGCTGCAAGGTTCCCCACAAGCACTGATGAATTCATGCACTGAATCATGATGCGACTCAGCGAGGGTGTATTTTTAGGCCGGAGGCTTGAATAATTCAGCTAGTCTCCCAGCGTAAATGCTGACTACCTGCAGGCTCCAGCGGCCACTGACTGCGCTGCTTTCAGTAATACACAGTGAGGGACTAGATGTGGTGGAAAGCCATGGCAGACCCCAGAGTCAATAATATTTTGTGCGCTTCAGTCGCATGGGAGGAAAAAAAGTGCATTTGCTGTTGACACATGAAAAAGAAATACGAACACAGAAGAAAGAAGAGAGCACGCAGGGGAGCCGAACGGCACGCTTGCTGCAGATCAATCAACCCACATTGATTTGTTTGTTTCACATGTAGGAAATCTCTGAAGTACATAACTGTGACATAGAGAGACCCAGATGAAAGAATAACCAAACAAAGAAGAAAAAGAAGTGCGTGTGACACAATCCAAGGGGAGAAGAATCCATTAAACTAAACAACACAGGCCATTTAAAAGTTTGGGCTTTAACATTTAGACGCTTAATCAAAATAAATTGTAATGTTTAAAACATTAAAGTAAGACGGCCTCATTCATGAAACTCAAGCAGAACTAATCGCGCAAATCGCACGTACAACCATTCTTACATAAACGGATGCGTTTTCAGTGATTTACATAAGAATGTTTTCACAAACAGTTTACACAAAAATCGTTCTGCTCGTTTTTATCGTCTTATTAAAAACAAGTTCTCAACATGCACAGAAAGAAAATATTCAAAAGCTTTGCCAAGTCATTTGGAAATATTCTCATCAAAATAACATCACCTTTGCTACCTGCATGTAGAAAAACTCACTTCTGGCTCAAATGTGATGCTGTTTTGTGCAATTTAGATGCATAAACAAACACAACACAAAGAACCACTGCCAGAAAACCCAAAGCAGAACACCTGTCATAAACCAGGGACCAGACAAGTGTCTTCTTTAACACATATCTGCTGCAGACACAAGCACACCATTATCATTTACTCGTGACATTTCTGGAGTCGATAAACAATATCCCTGGATTGGGAAACGAGGGTGAAGGTTACAGTGGCCCTTTCAAACAGTGTTGTTGTATCCCGACCCCATCGAAAGCTCAAAATAGCCATTATGTCTTGGCATTTCTCAATCAAAATACAATAGTAGACCCCCCAACCCTTCACATTCGGGTCCTTAGGAAAGGAAATGGACTACATACTGGCTTGGGATGTCCTTTGGGATATTTCGTTGGTGAAGGCTCCAATGCCTTTGTTGGAGATGGCAGCCAGAGAGAAGTAGTACTCTGTATTTGCACGCAGACCCTCCACCACATAGGAAGAGGTTGGGACGAATGTTTTCTTTACCTGTTTGGTGGAAAATAATAATGTTACTGCGAATGACATGTGCAACAGTGGTCCTGACAATGTATTTGAGAAGGTTTGTTGTAAAGAAAGCACCTGAGATTCTTGCCCGCCCTCTTTGTAATGTAGTTCGTAACTGATGATTCCCTCTTTTTCAAAGGCCGGTTCCCATGTTAGCTTAACGCTCGTGTCTGACACCTCACCAACCTGGAAGTTGGTCGGCTGTCCAGGGACTACAAATGGAGCCAGTGTTGTCAGTTTAATAGACAAGAAATTTGATAAACAAAGAGATTTACAACTGTACATTTAGTGAATGTGGTAGAAAAAAAACATTTACTCAGTGGCAACTGAATGATTACCAGGTTAAAGTAGTGTACTTACATTTTTGTAACCCTGAAATTTACAATTGCTCAAATGATCTCGCCAACTCATGCCCAATCATTAACCTCATCTTGCTACGTTTTTGACTCAAAAACAATAAAAATTTACATTTCCAAGGCTAAAGTAACATTTCTACACTGTTACCTCACCTAATACTTACAATGGACATTTCCGATTGCGAAACTCACCATGCTACATCGTTAGCCCACCACACACTGACAACAGACATTTGCAGTCGCTCAATTCAATTTGCTATTAGTTTACTCAATATCAGCAACAGACATTTTTCAATTGATAAACTGACTTTGCTACACTGTTATTACCCAGTACTAACAACAGACATTTCCAATTGCGAAACTTAACTTGCTATGTCGTTAGCCCACCAAACACTGAAAGCAGACTTTTTAAATCACTAAATTCACTTTGCTACACAGCTACCTCACCCAAAACTGACAAACAGTGGCGATCCTAGACTTCTGGGGGCCCTATGCAAAACTGTATTGGGGGGAATGGGCGTGTGTGTGAATGAATGAATGAAACACATTTGTCTGTGTTTCACTCAGTCTCGAATCGCGCTCACGGAAAGTGCTTGAGAAAGAGTGTCACTTTTTTCAATCACTAAGCTCATTTTGCTACATTGTTAGCCCACCGAACACAAAAAACAGACTTTATCACTCTCTAAATTCAATTTGCTTCACCCAATATTCGCAACAAACATTCTTCAGTTGCGAAACCCCCCATGCTACATCTATCGCTCACCCAACACTGAAAATAGACACTTAAAATTGACAAACTGTTGGCGCCAATGGCCTCGTGAGATTGAAAAAAAAAAAGACAAACTAACCTCCTTGAAGCACTTTTACATGAATGGGATCCGAGAACGGTCCATCTCCTACGGACGTGAAGGCCAGCACTCTGATGGTGTAGGTCTCGGAGGCCACCAGACTTTGAATGGTGGTGATCACGCTGTCCTGTACGTTGTGGATGTGCCACATGCTCATGGGCTGAGATGGATCCATGGTGTAGTAGACCCGATAACCTTTGATCTGTCCATTGGGCTCCTCAGGTTCATCCCAGCGTACCATCATGGTGTTCTGGGAGATGATACGGGCCTGGATATTGCGTGGTGGGCTGGCGGGAGCTTGCTCCCCAGTCCTTGCCTCAACTGGTTCGCTGGGCGGGCCCTGGCCAATGGTGTTGAAGGCTGACACGCGAATCTCGTAATCAGTGTTTGGAGAAAGTCCACCGATGCTGTAGCGAGTGGTAGTGATGGAGTCCACGGTCTCAAACTTGCTTTCAGGAGATTTGGCGCGATACTGGATGATGTAATGGGAGACGGGCTCAGGGTTGCCACTGTCCCAGGTGATGGTGATACTGGTGGCGGTAGTTTCTGTTACGACAGGAGTACCTGGAGGTTTCGGCAAAGCTGCAAGTAGGGGATAAGAAAATACCATAGACTTAAACATTCAATACTGGGACTAAACACTTTCTGAAATACTTGCTTTGGCTTAGTTTTAATTTCTTTTGACCAGAGATCCTTCGAGTGACCTTGTAGGACTCAATGGAATCTTACACTTGACAATGATCTGGGAATTAGCCTCGATGATGCCCAGGCTGCTCATGGCCACGCAGGTGTAGTTGGCCGACTCACGGACGCTGTTTAACTCCAGAACGTTCCTGCCCACTGGCATCACGTCCTCGGGCGTCAGGTCCTCAGAGTTAAGCATCCACTTGACGTAGGGCATGGGCGAGCCAACGGCGACGCAAGTAATGTTAATGCTACCACCTGGCATGATCTCTTGCATGGTGGGGGGCGTGATGGAGAAACGTGGGGGCACGCGACGAACTGCAAAGGGCGAAGGAATGGCGACAAGAAAAAGAGAAAGAGAAAGGTAATGACACGCCGATGAAAATGAACCTTTCTTTAGAACGTACATGATGTTGTCTAAAGAGAGAACAACAAATTATAAAAAAAATGAGACTAAAACATCACAAACATTTCGGTTAATACAAATTAAAATAATGATAAAGTAACTAAATTAACAAAACTGCTTCACCAACAATATAGATTGACATTAAAGCAACAAGTTCATAGCAACAAGGTTTCATTGACCAATATTTGACCCATCACAGCACAATTAATTGCACAAAAATCTATTATCGGTTTCTCATCTTTAAAATGAGATCTCTATGTGGCTTATAACTACAGTAAACAAAATTAAAAGCATGAATTACTGTTAAAAAGCAGTAAAAAACTTTACAGAAAATACTCTGAGAGTATAAAATAGTGCGAACAACAAAACTTTTAAATTGTTTTTTAAATCTGCCCATGCTAAAAAAACCTTACATATGTATGACTGTACGTACACGTTGTTACGTACATGCACTAGTAATGTGAGTCCCTCCAAGAGGGACTAAAGATGAGAAACCTTAATCAGATTTTTGTGGTTGAGAGTAGATCAACTGGACAAAGCCTTTTTAAGATCTGACACGCTTCCATTGATAGATGCAGCTGTCATTTTCACAGACATCATGCAGAAATAGGTAGAGGTCAACCAAAGAGTAAATGGGAACAATAAAACCAGAGAGAAGAATTTGAGATAAAATGCATAGAGGAATATAACTGAAGGGTCGCTAGCATGCCCGGACAAAAGACAACTGGAGAGGGGAAAAAAAGAGAAATATAAGAGAATAGAACGCGCAAAAGAGCCAGAAAGAGGAAGAAGGGAAGGATTGGGAAAAGGAACGAGGGGGAAACCCACTTCATTGCAGAGAAAGGCTTTTTTATCGTCTCCAGCCAATATGACGTAATGTAACAGGATCGTATTGTCACATTGCGGTCCTGGCTAGACGTAACACAAAATTTACAGCGGAAATTCTGGATTCAGTCAATAAGTAGCTGGCGGTTCAACTCAACTAACTATCACACATCAATAAAACAATAAAAATAAAGAAAATTATTACGAATTGACCAAAAAAGGGCACATGATTGGTACAGATTCTAGTCTACGATGATGACTGCGAAGCACCTCAACTATTGAGATGCCAAACCTACACACGATAGAAAAGATGAAGGATCTGTTGGGGGAAAGGGTTCGATATGAGTTATGGCAACGATAGAGTTGGCCAGGTTGTGCAACAGGCTTTTTTCATAGCCTGTCTGGCATGTTCATTCTTGGTAACCTTGCTATTTTGACGTGACTCGTTAAAAAGTCAAGAGACAATGGAAACATATAAGACTTTAAAATACAGACCCTGTTCCAAAACCTTATACAGATACCTTCTAAGTAAACTTTCTACAAATATTCTAAAGACCCAACTCACAACTGTTTCCAATTGAGTCTGACACAATTGTTGGGTAAAGCAGTACATTTTTTATTAGACTGAAATATCTTGAATGAAATTATTCCATCAATTTTTGTCTTTTTGTGTGGATTTTTGGATTGACTTTTTACCACAAGGATACATGCAATTCTCTTATCACTTAGCCAAAACTAGATATCTTAGAAAGCAATATAAAGTTGTTTAAGAAACACTGGGTGTTAAGTGTACGTTTATACATCTAGGTAGTTATCTTGCAAGGTTTTGGAACAGCGCATTTATAATTAGAATACAAATGTAACTAGTAGTAGCGTTCAGGTTAAAGAAGTGCTACCTGTTACATGTAAAATTTAGTATTGCACCAAACTTTATAGTTTGGTTCCCCCAAGAATCTTCAAGGCAACTGCACTGCCTTATTGATGTCGGTGGATGTAAAATGACAATGAAACAAGAAGTAGGGTGGTGCTAGGTGTGTCCTAAGATGGCGGGTGGTGAGGGGGTCATGGCTCATTTACATTTGGCAAGAGGAGAAAGGAAAGACAGAGGGACAGCAATGGGTGCTGGGGCTAGCTCAGAAAAAAACAACAACCAAACTTTAAACCAAATTAACCAAATTAACAACCACACAAAGACACAACGATGACAGGAACAACAGGTAGATATAGGGCACAAGCAGAACAAGACCTAGGCTGCAAGACAGCAGACAGGGGCCGGACAGATGGGAAGGACAAAATGGTGGACGTACATGTGGGACAGAGACAGAAGAGAAATAACACAGGGAGTGAGAGGTGGGGACTGGGGCAAAGAGGAGACTGTAACCCTGGGCCAACTGGAGTAAAAGCATGTTGTTTTGACTTCTCACACAATGGGGCTTGAAATACACGATTAAACTCTCACCATCGCCTCAGACAACAGCAGCCAAAGAGCATTAAGTCATGAATTTGTAAACACCATCGAAAGTTCTGTGGGTTTAAACCTAGTTTGAATGTTTAGAACATTTCGAATTTTAAAACCTTTTAGAAAATAAACATTACTGAGTACTTTTAAATTTAGAAATGCTGTTATAGTTAGTCAAGGTAACAGGCTCTACTCTAATTAAACGAATATATTCACAGTTTCAGAGAGACAGTTTGACGAATGATCTCGTTTGGTGTACAGTGAGTGAAAATCACATTATAACTCAATCCATTTCATAATCATGGAGTAAAACAAGATCAAGTTAACTTTGTCATTAGTTTATATATTTAAAAAAAAAATACATTTTATAATAAATTTATTAATTTTAATACTGATTTTTTTTTTTTAATTAGTAATTTAAGTTAGTAAGTTAAGCAAGTTAGTAATAGTAATCTATTTCTAGGAAATTTCCAGGTTCAGTTGAAGTTAAGCTCTGTCCATAGCATTTGGAGGCATGATGATAACTTCCATAAAAAAGTTTTTTTTCTAATTAAAAATATTATTTTTTATTATTATCTTAAAAACTTGGCTTAACTTAAAATAGTGTACATTTTTAATCCCGTAACTGAAATTTGATCCTTTTTTCCTAAATAATTTTCTGTGGTAATCAACATCACACCACAAATGCAACAGAGCAACATTTGCACTGAACCTAGATCACTCCCTTAATTCAGGAAAAAGACATCTTGATTTGTTTAGAAAACAAAAACAACATTAAAATAAACAATGACATACTGAAACGACCCCCACCCCCATATAAATGCATATTGAACAAATGTTCAACAAAGTTGAATGGGCAGCCCACGTATCACAATGTTCATGCATGACCGTGATTGCAGGAATGACGTCAACAGAACGGCACCAAACTATCAACCAGGCCTACAGCTACAGTCAACACATATTTGAGGCATGCAACCCTCCCCAAGTGCAACATTTTAGGGAATCCACACAACTGAAATGTCAAAATTGGTGAATTTGACACAGCACACACAGATAATCGCAGTGCAGGTGTGTTATAACAATGACAGAACACAGTGCAACGTGATAGTGACAACACGAGCGTGATTTTTCTAGTGTGGATTAATGATGGAAAGGCCCAGACGTAATTTGCTGATGCTTAAGCATTTCCTGCACTGATTTTAGGACAATAAATATGGTAAAACGTGGTAAATATGTTAAATAAGCCAATATATTAAATAAACCGCTGATACATATTGCGTGTGGGCCTGAAAATGGGTGATGCAACATTTGGCCGTTCTTAAACCAAGTCTACAAGACGCTAAAAACTGAAGCTTGTTTTCCAAGGGTCAAATTCAGTTGACCAAGGTATTCATGCTAAGGTAGTTGAGCGAATGAGGGCTGCAACCTTTCACCTTGTGAATTATTCATCCTATTGTTGCACGCTCCATCTACACTTGAAAATTCCCGATTCTAATCAAAAGTCAGACTCAATTGGGTAATTTTCTAAATGGAACAACCATTTGAAAAGATCGCGAGGAGCCTGGCAACTTCAGAGTCACAGGCAGCAAAGCATCGCACTCAAATAAACTGTGGCAAAAGGGGGAATCATAAGTGGGTCTAATGTTTTCAGATGCATGTCGACATTTACGGCTGCCGCTATCGATGCATCTGCCTTTGAAATGCCATCGCATGAAGCCATCCTGGGCTTTATCTTCGTCCTGACACATGGTCCTATAGCTCAAATCCTGACGTTTGATGTGCGATGGTGCTCTCCGCTGTGATATTTGGAGAAATATAAAACAGTCCAATCGGACGGACACGCTCCTCACTCACTACGACCAGGAGCCCAGCAAGTCGAGAGCGATCTCTTTGAGGTCTAGAGATAAAATCCCATTTCAAGCCCAATGTGGAGAGAAAGGCAACTCACGAGGTCTTACAACGGACAGAGAAAGACAAAATAAAAAGGCCAAAGAGTGCCTCACTCCTTGTGCTTCCTGACTAGGAAGAATGGAAGGTGGACATTCGCGGCCATTTTGGTGAGACAGTCTGTCCAGCCCCAAAATGAAGGTAGGAAGGGAAGCCAAAATAATGCACAGCCTTTAAAGTCACCTTGAAGCTGAGATTACACCCTGTTTGATGTCCAAAACCCGCAATAATCCATTTCGCTTGAAGGTAGTGAGGCCATTTGCATGCAGACGGCAGGGGTTCCCAGTATTAACACACACACACACCTCTGCCACTGCAATGCAAAGCAGCCTCAGTTGGGGTTCGGACCAGTTCTAGTAATGAAAATTGGTGCATTTGTAAAACACTACCTCCTGATTGTCTGGCCAATGCATGAGTAGCGTTCAGCTAAATCCTGAGGCTGAACTGCATTTTAGATTTTGCACCAAAACCTGTCCCTTTATGACACTTATTCGGATCAAAGTTAGCATTTGTTTCCACAAGTAGAGGGTGTGATCTAGCTTGCATTTCTATTTGAATACCAACACATCATGCAAGGACATGCAAAACATCCCAAAGTGGTGGCAGTGGGGTTCACATGCATATCCATGCGCATACACTGAACATACTCGTAGCATTTAGCATGGCATTCAGTACAGCTCAGTTTTCCAGCATCTCGGAGTGAATCTGTGAGGTCTCGTTTCCTCGTCTCGGGGGCTAATTGCCATTAATAATGCCCTGGAAACATTCTAAGATCTTGAATCCTTAACATTTTGGCATTATGTGGAGTTGAATGGCGGAACGGTTGAGAGCTTCATTGTCAGGCGGCAACAATGAAAGATTAGCGACTTCATTGGAACAAGAACAATCATCACTTCTGTTATTAATTTGGTGCGAAATAGAAGAGAACCAGATAAGTCGAGGTTCAGAGGGGGAATTTTGCCAGACGGAGGCAATTAACTTCCACGCCTGAGGTAGACAGCTAACAAGAAGATCTAGTCAAAAAATATTGAGAATATTTGAAAGGAGTGGCTAGCCATTTAAAGCTGCAAACAGAATTGCAATTTATAATTTAAAAATTTTAGCTGCACATTAGCTAACAAAAACGGCATTTGGGAGTTTTTTTTGTTAAGAAAAATGGTAGATTGTTTCAAAACATGCAATTCTAGTGGCTAACACACTCTAGCTTGCAAATATGTTCTGTGAAAATTAAACTTTTCCACTGAAAATGTTTTGCTGGTCTCATTTTCAAGCTACAGCATGCTAGCTACTAGAATTTCTTTAATGTTTAAAATGTATTTTTGTTATTGCTAGCGTGCAGCTAGGGAATGCTAATTCGCTCAGTCTGTTACACTATCTACATGCTAGGCAGCAGTAACAAGCTATCAGGGTAAAGGGGGCACAGATATCACAGTGGGAACAGCCGGATATGAAAAATAAAGCTCTGTCAATAAATGCCAGACCCTGAGAGACAGAGTAGCGGCTAAGCGCACTTCATTATTTATACCCTCAATTCATGTGGCGTCGCCCCCCCTCCCAACAACACAGTGTCTGTAAAAACTGAATAATTCAGAGAGCTATTTAGTCTCAGACATCACGAGATGGCCGGCAACACGTTAGCATTAGCCAAGTGAAGCAGAGGCTCTTGTTCTATGTCATTATCCCTGACAGACAGACAAACGGCCATCTGAACCATCACTTCACTGGGGAGAGCGATGAGATATCTGCACGATTGGACAAACTTATCAGAATAAATGCGAGCTTTCGCCTTATTTATCATTCTACAGCTACAAAAAAAAAATAAAAATCACAATCACAAAGAACTGCAACCACTAAAGAATGGTTAATATGTATACGATAATATTAAGTTATATTATATTATCGTAATTATATTATTATTATAAGTAGTTGAAATTTAAACAAACATTTACATTTAAAAATGAGTTAAACTCGAAAACAATATTAAACTAATACATTTTTGTTTTTGTTTTAATGGGGTAAGAAAAACTGTAATTTCTTGCAAAGGCACAAGAAAAAAAAAAGATATTTAAATTTCATTTAAAATGTAATCTTAATTTAAATGAAAAGAGTTTAATGTAAACTTGAAGATATTATTAATCTAATATTCCAATCTAATACGTTTTTTGCTTTAAAAATGCCAATTGAATAAGAAAACAAATATTTAAAAAATAATTTAAAATTTAAGACATTATCTCAATTTTTATCTAATACAGAATTTTGAATGTACACACTTTTGGTTCTCAAGTAAATATATTTTTTTTAAAGTACGTTTAGATATTTTTCGCTTATAAAACAAGACTACGTTTCTGAAAATCTCCTTAAAAGTGTGTGGACGAGCATAAAAATGGTAAATATTGTAGTGGTTGCTACAGCTCTGCACGCAACCAACACGTAAAGCTAAATTACCTAGAATCCAAAAGGCAGACGGGATTTCGATATGCATATGAAACAGGCGTGCAATTACTGCGCTGGGCTGCATTAGCGAAGGATTAGCATAGAGAGACTCACAAACAAAGCACCTGCTTTTTGTTCTGGTCCAATTTGGGGGTTTTAATACAGCACGTCTCGGTGATGTGTAAGAAGCGCTTCAGATGTACGCTGGCAACGAGGACTCGAGCGGATGATAAATCCTAATTTGATTGAGCCTGCAGACTGTGAAAGGGCAAGAGCCAGTCAGTCATCACGAGGAAATATCGCTAGCTTGTTGCCGCTGTGAAATAAAGCCTGTTTTCTGGGGGGGGCCACATGAAGTGCGGAGATCATTATATCTGCCAATGATCCATGTGGCACAAAAACTAATTAGCAGAAGTGAATTTGCAAGCTTTTGTGTGCAAGAACGGCTTTGTAATTGAGAAGATGGCGGGAAAACTGTCTGCAGAAAGAGCCTACAAAAGAGACGACAGAGCACAGAAACACAAACCATATCTAACAAACCAGAAACTAGAACGGAAAGGGAGTCGAAAATGAACAAAACTAAGGGGTGCACATCACACGAACACCACAACACAAGGAACTGACTGAATGAGTCACCAAAAAAGGCTCGAACTCTCGTTTTGGACAAAAACAAAGAAAATAATAAACCTCACGAAAACACAGCAATGCAACAAAGCACGACTGCCAAAGGAATTACGTCTCAAGGCATGCAAGCGCAGTTACATTCTCCCATCATGCATCAAGCTGTGGTTTACTTTCAAATGCGAGATTTCCATGACAGCATAAGCATTTTCTTTGGGCAAAAGCAATACTGAAGGATGCAAACGAGAAAAGGCCCCACAATGCAAACTTAAACGTAAAAAGGAAAATAAACCCGAATTAGCGGGTTAGTTACTACTAGTTTATGCAATTAAATCAAAACTCTAAGAATTTAAAAGTTATTTAGCAGCTTAATTTTAAACTCCGAATCGCCAAGGATCCTTCCAATAGATCAGTCAAGGTTAAGGTTTTAATACATGTTGATTTTGTGTTTTTAATGTGGGTTAAAAAAAGTGAAAAAAGAAAAAACACACCAACCTTCTCGAAGCTCTGAGGGATGTAAAGGGGTTGATGCAGAACACAATGACATGAGGAGAAGAGAAAAATAGGGGAAACACAGAGAGAGTAAAAAAGGCCACCTCAAGGCTTTTAGCTGCTACATTTTCTGACTGATGTCGCCTGATTATTTATTGCGTGACACGCGACATGTCTGCCGCGTTAACCTGCTTTGACCCAAACAGTTTGATTCACCCCAGTGGTTGCGTTCGGCCACTGGCGTCTATTCAAGCATGTTATAACAATGCAAAATTACAAGGTCTTTAGCCACCTGAAGAGCTGCCGCTGCGGCTTTAATTACAGAAACAAAACAAAGACACAAAAACAGAAATCAATGAAACAACCCAAAGTGCAAACCAAATCAAACCGACCGTACAAATAAAAACCACATAATTAGCATTAAAGTTAGCAGCTACAATCAAGTCAACCGATTCTAAAGGCGTCGCGCTATTATGTGACACGTAAATGCAGTTTAGCTCGTATAAACGGCTGAGCTGTTTCCTCCATCGTAGCTGCTAATTTCAAGTGTCGTTAACTTTAGAACAGAAAACATTTGATTGTATCCAATGATTAAGCTGTGAAAACAAAACAAAAGGAGACGGGATACTGTCTTAATGCAGTATGTGCATAATCAGCGAGACATTAGCATACCTATGTTGAATTAATTATCGCTGTGGTAATTTGAATGGCTTTCAGAAATCTCCAGTCGGCCAATTACTCAAATGTCACTAGACATCAGATCAAATGCAACTGAACATCTAACGTCTCTTAAAATTGTAGGACTAAAATACTTCAAAACACGAGGTCATAGTTTTACACTGACTTTACCATGGTTTAGAGGTGCTATAAGGCATAATGTGCTTAAAATACCCTTACCATGGTAATGTCACTGTAAAAGTAAGGTCTCTTGTGGCTTATTTAATAAACTGGTGGTAACTGCTAAAAATCACCAACAGTCAATCATTTATCATTTATGATAATCACATTTAAAAACGGTTTGATTTTATAGCTGCAACTATGCATTTATAATTTGTAAATTAATTAATAAATGGGTTATTCACCTCAAAATGATCATTCTATCATTTACTCACACTTATGTTGACCAAACCTTTATTTGTTCCTCTGTAGAACACAAAAGAAGATATTTTTTGTCCATTCAATGAAAGTAAATAAAGTCTAAGGTTGAAATCCCATCATTTGCATTCTACTGAAGAACAAAATTCAGACTGGTTTGGATTGATGGGAGTAAATGACAAATTTCATTGAAACTGTATCTGTCGTTTTGAGATGGAGCATCTGCATCTTTTCTAGTGGGAGAACAATAATAACTATAATAATGAGAACAATAATAACTATAATAATGAAAAGACAACTCTCTGACCCACATTATAATGGCCGGTGAATAATTTATCTGTAACAAAGTTATTTGGTACACAGCGGGTAAAACCTATCCCATACACTGTCTTTTTTTATATGCATTAAATCAATAATACATGCGCAAAATGCATCTGCCTCGATTTATTAAAATCATCAACCTGGAGATTCAACTCCTCTTAAGGTTAGCGGCAAGAGTCGTCTGTGCTAATGCAATGCCTTAAAACAGTCGTTCCATTATAATAATAATAACTGAACCAAGACAGATTTAGCAATTACTTGTTAGCATGTTACATTTTGAATGTATACACTTGTGATAAGCAACATGCATATTGTTTACCTTGCAACATTTGACCATTTTACCTTTTTGGAGGGAATCAGATTAGTATTTTGATTGGTTTATAGCATCGGCCAATCAAAATCAAGACTTACCATTATCCTCTTCAACCTGAAAACTTGATTATAAAACATACCTGTACGACCCAAGTTTCCGCTCGTCAAAGAGAAGACTGAAAACTACCCATTAAGTATCGAAAGTATCGAATGAGCATATTTTATTAGGCTTTGGTGTAAAGACTCTATTAGTTTATTTACAACAGGTCATGTGACCAGTCGTGCATCTCTTATTGGTGGGTTTCGATGGGCTCCACGGCCAGGTTGCTCCCTACCTCGCACATACAGGTTGGCAGGGGAAGAGTATCGGACGCCTTCCACGTTAGACGCCACACACTCGTACTTCCCCTGGTCGGTTTCCTCAGTGTTTTCTATCTGCAGAGCACCTGGGAGAGAGAAAAAATACACCCCAAAGAAAGGGATGAAAGACAGAGAGAAAAAAGACAGAGAGAGGGAGAAGACAGCAAACTATTAGAGGTTCGAAAGTAACAAGACTGTCAGAAAGCATTTTATTTTTTGTATGTTTGGTGCAACATTGTATCCAAATAAATTGCTCAAAGGCCTTTCCCGTTTGAAAGCCAACTTCGCCTTTTAACGCTAACTCACTGTGTTGAATCTGAGCAGTTCCACACTCAAGGCAAGAAAAATTAGACTGATCTAAATATGTCTGAATGCATCCCATCAAACGCAAACGGAAAAGAACTAGCAGCAATGTTATGGTGTTCGCAGGAGTGCTGGATCGCATCAATCAGCGTGCTGGGAAGTATCAGGGTGTGGAGTCGAAGGAGATAAACCACTGTCGGTCCCAAAGGGGGGAAAGTTGGTGAGGGTCAAGAGTGAGCTGTGAGCTGAACATCCATTAGTTCATGTCGAAATGTGCTGCACAGGGCTGAAGCTTAGCACAACGCTTAAATCCCACGGCATGAATTATTTCTTTCGGTCCCCCAAGAGCTGTAGTAATACTCATGTCAGTACATACCGCAGGACTGAGAACAGCTATTTGCAGTGCATGATAAACACTAGATATTCCTCCATATTATGCCCCAGGGTTGGGTCGTAACCATGGTCATTGCCCTGTATGCCAAAACACATGCAGTTTGAGAAGTTTGAGATCCATCAAAACTTTCTAAAGGTCTTACTCAAATAGTAAGGGCTAAGGCTAAAGGCTATAGAGCAGGGATCCTCAAATCTGGCCCACTTTCCTGCAGAGTTTAGCTCTAACCCTAATCAAACACACCTGAGCATGCTAATCAATGTCTTCAGGATCATTAGAAAATCACAGGTAGGTGAGTTTGATTAGGGTTGGAGCTAAACTCTGCAGCGCATTGGACCTCCAGGGTAAGATTTGAGGAACCCTGCTATAGAGGTTAGGGTCATAAGGTTTGAAGAAGGGGTTGGGTTCAATGTAGGAGTGTGCGATATGAAGATTTTTGATCGTGGGCGATAAAAATGTCTCCACGATCTGCTTTTGAAGAAATATCGTAGTATCGTGCTACAGCGCACATTCAATCAGCTGCAGTTCTGGTGCCTCCATCTAAATCTCAATATACTGTACAACTCGACATACCTTACATTCACATCAGTGTTAACTCAGCGGTAGAGTTACTCTCACATGACGGGACACTGCACTTATTTGCAGTCACAAAAGTACATCATTTGCATGTGCTTTAAAGCCTTGCCGGTTAAATGTTTTATTCACAGGCTGTTCTGACGAAAGAAACTCATTCCACTTTTGAGTGAGTAAATGATGGTATAAACATAAAACACTATGACAGATTTGACAGAAAGATGACAGAATTTTTATTTTTGGATGAACTATTTCTTTAATGTTAAGAAAACAACAAAACAGAGAAAAATCACTCACTACTCTTGACTGAAAAATTTTAATACAGTTGCTTTGATAGGAATCAATCTATATAGTGTTTTATTCTTATATTTGTTCATTCAGTTTCTTGAACGCAACTGCTAAATTCACCTATTGTACCTGAAAATGAAGCACTGTTTGTTTTATTTGTATAATATGTGTATTTGTAATGTTATCTTTGTTCTTATTTTTTAATAACAAAGATAAAATAATGACAAATATTTTTTATCTTTGCCCACTTTAGCCTAAATGTTCGCCATTCTTTTTTATATTTTGTTACCTTGAAAAGCTTTGTCTTTATAATATGGAAATATCATAGCTGTAAATAGCTGTAATGCTCAGACAACTCGCAAAATAGTAAAACCAACATGACAAAGAATCGTGATAAAATCGTGAATCGTGATATTTCTTTATAAAAAAAAAAAAAGTGATATATTTTCGCCATATCGCCCACCCCTAGTTCAATGAGTAGCAACAGAAAGTCAGCCTTCCTGTATTTCTAGCTGTATTTTGAGGGCTGTCAAGTTTTGCCACCTAAATGCTGTAGTTACCAACAGTGGCTAATGTTTTGAGGATAAATAACCAAAACCAACCCCCCAAGTTCTAAAACATTTTTTGCAAGCAACAGTTTATTATACTACATGTGATCATTTGTTTTGAGGGCTCATTGTAGCTTCAGGAAGTTAGGCACTACTGCAATTGTTGCCATACTTTTGAAGGCCACAGATGGGGAAGTGTGATTTTTGCAAACTATAAAGCTGCAGTTACCAACGGGGACTAATTTCTATGAGAGTCTAAATCACTAAGCCCAACCCTCCTAGTTCAAACTACATGAGAGATATTTCAACAGCCTGTGAAAACATTTCAGGCAAGCAACATTCTCATTATATTATACTATAAGTGATCAATTGTTTTGAGGGCTCTTAACAGCATTAAACGTACTTTCCCGTGGTTCCCTTGAAGCAAAAGCAGCAGAATTTAGGCCTAAATGTACCACCTGAGCAACTGCAATTGAGGTGACCAAGAATGCTATGTTTCTGGATCCAACAACCGTTCCATTACCACTGGGGCTTTACCCCACCCCAACTCTTCTTTATCTGTCTTTCAGTACTCTACCACTGCATTTCGACAGGTAGCGTCAATACGTCCCTCTCTCCTGGAGAGACATTCATTCTGGCTGAACGAAGACTACTGCCACATGCGGCGGTGGGACATCAACAGCAGGGACTCACGCTGCGGTTTAAGCGCACAGTCTGCATCCTGTGGAACATTCTGTGTGCCAATGAGATTCTGGCTTCTGGGTCGATGACTCACACCTGCTTGCGGGCGGATCAACAGCATGATGGGATCAGGGAGTTTAGAGGCGTGGCAGGGAGAGACAGAAATGGAAGGTGGTTTCTAGAGTGTGTGTGCTCGTACACGGATCGTTTGATGTGCACATTGGCGCAGCGGGCGGCCGGGCGACAGCAGGTGGGCTTGGAGAGCATTCTAAAGTCTACTCAGGTGCGCAGCCGAATGGGAACTGGTCGCGCACAACCTGTGCTACGTGACGCCGACGGAAAATCTGGTGGAAATCACCACCAGGCATTCGGCCTGCTTCTTCCGCCCATTTCTGGAGCCTCCGACTGCAGAAAACGGGCACAAATTTTAATGTTATTGGAGCAGGGGCTGATAAATAAACCATGCCACAGTGGTGCGCCGAGCTCTCGGGGAGCTCTGAATTCTCCCCGTCTTCGCTGGGGTTGTGATGCCCTTTTCTATGAACAGTTATCTAATGATTGAGTAATGTCATTGAGGAAATCTTAGCAAGGAACATAGCATATCCAAATTCATTAAATACAAATGAATTCCCAGAGGCTCCAAAGCAAGCTAATTTTCTCAGAGCTCCTTCCTGCCTGAACCAGACTATTTTGGGTACTCCTGCTTGCTATTCAGCCGATTGACGATTCCCCACTGACTTCATTACATATTTGCAGCTGTGTGTTTTTCCCCCATCCCCGTTTCCGCTTGGGTTCGGATAAACTCACTGAGAATCTATAATCTGGGAAGGGTTCCTAGTCTTTCTCAAATCTATCAATCTCTTTGTCTTTACTGTTCACTGGTACAGAGAGGAAAAGTTAGCATAAACATTATTGAGGTTTCTGCGTATCATTACTGTCCTTGCCTTTATCTCCCAAATTGTCCCAAGCTCACCAAGCAAGAGGGGTATTTAACAGTAACAACAACAGCAACAACACAATCATTCCCTGACTATGTTGTCAGAAAACGTCTTTGATCCCTCTCACTTTTCCCTCAAATCTCCCTTTCGCTCAGCCTGAGAAGGTTTTCAATTATTATCTTTTATGTATAATTACATTTCGAATTTCCATTATTCATCCTGCGCGTTGCGTCTTTGAGGCTGCCGGTGTAGCCTTCCGTTAGCAGCACCGCTAGCGACAAAACAAGCTGTTATCTTACTTTAACTAATAGTGTGAAGCTCAAAGAGTCATAACGCCACACAATACCCTTTATGATAAACGGCAAGTGGAAGTTATTTTCTGAATATCCGTGCCAAGACGCAACCAGCTTGCTGACATGAGCCCTCTAGCTATGAACTATTATCTGAAGCCGAACAATAATGAATACATTAGCGGATTCAAATGCCTTCTGAGTGTACTATGTGTAAGCCAATTTAGGGGGGTGGAAATCTACAGAATTTGGTGCAGTTTGTTGGTGGAGCCAAATTAGCATAATCAAATATAGATGTGTAAGGTCCTTGTGACTGACAGCCATTCTGTTTTTGTGGAAATCTCTTAAGCTCTACAGTTTTCTGATGACCTAGGGCCAGTTTACTAACAGCTTGCACCAGCGCAAACAGTCTTTTGGTGTTAAAATAGTACTGTCAGGATTTACTAAAGACGTGCAGTGACGAATTAGTGCTGAAAAGGCGTGGACACAGTTATATTTGTGTCTGACCTTATTGAATATGCATTTTTAGGAGTTTCCCTTTCAGACGCAAAAGTTATGGGAGGAGAGTATTCAAATGAATCATGCAACGTGATTTGCTAACGTTTGTGCTCGTCAAATTTCTGGTATTTGCGCCATTATTTAATGGCCAAAAAAGCATGTCTTAAACTATTTTGCACTTGAAATGGCTGCAATTGTTGTTCACCGCAGAGAACAGAGGGCGCGTGGTAGAAGGGAGAGGATTTTTTCCACACATATTAATTTATTTTGAATGCTATAAGAACACTATCTGAACATATCATTTTTGCAAGCTATGTTATTTTTAATTTGCTTCAGGAAATAAATGACAACTTGGAACCCTCAACTAGGAGTCACACAATACCAGGTCTATCAAAACTTCTTGCAACCCTTCATTTTTTGACCTCCGGTTTTTTTCAAAATACTGTGGCTTCTTTATTTCTTTATTCTTTGCGACTATGCTAATTTGCACTGTGCTTGGTAGATTGCGTTGGTCAATATGTAATTGAGATGTTGCATTTGTCTTCTTTAAAAGGGTCATATAATGCAATTTTAAAATTCCCTTTCTCTTTGGAGTGATACAAGCTGTTCGTGAATAGATAAGATCCCTTAAGTTGCAAAGACTAAAGTCTCAAACCCAAAGAGATATTCTTTATAAAAGTTAAGACTTGTCCATGCCCTCCTAAAACGCCTAGTTTAAACATGCCCCCACATGTCTACGTCACTGTGTGGGATGATTTGCATAACACCGCCCAAATGTTCACTCAAAGATAGAAGGTGTAACTTTTATTTTCACTGTAGTATTGTTGTTGCCGCCGCCGCCATGTCGTGAAGACGCGGTGTGTTTCGTTGTGAAAGCGAAACTACTTTGTTTGGTCTTTCAAAAGAGGATGATATCTGCTTCGTCATGCCTGGAGCTGATCCGTGCTGGTCGCTGAGGAAATACATCAACTTTGCACAGTGGATCGCCGGATCGACTTTCACCGTGGACGAAGCGGAGTCCAGCCCGTGGTCATCACATGTGGTTGCCGCAAGCCCGCCGGCTGCTCCTTCGTCAAATCTGCCGGCCGCGCCGTTCTCAAGCCCGCCGGCCACCGCTCACTCTAGCCCGCCATGTGTGACGATGTGTGTTACTACTTTGTTTGGCCTTCCAAAATAGGACACAACTAGAAATCAGTGGTTAAGTTGTATTTACAACACTGTTCCAGAACAGTTCAACCCAAATATTCAGATGTGTGCAGCACATTTTATGGAGGACTGTTTCCTGAACCTGCAGATTAACGTTAGCCTACAATGCGTCTGTGCACAAAGGCTGTTTCTATAAAGTGTGGCAGTTCCAACTTTGCAAGGACAGTCTGGCGCTTCTGACTCACAGCCTGTAAGTAAGTTTTTTATATTTAAAGAATTTGCCACTGACGATTCAAACGTGAGTTTTGAGCAGTGTAGAGTAGCGCTTAATGTTTGTCGTTTCTCTGATCACAAATGCAGACATGGTTTTATATTTACGCGGCGCGATATGCAATGCAACGCGTAAAAAGACAGTACAAGTCATTATAATCAGTAATTATGTCCCCACTGGATGCAACAAATGCCTAGTTTGTAATGGGTTTTATTGGTGTTATCTCATCGTGCTGGGACACTGCATCACAGTATGGTAAGGGGCGTAACATTTCCGTCACACGATTGAGGTATTTGGCCAATCACAACGCACTGGATAGCTGGTCAATCAGAGCACACCTCGCTTCTCAGAACGATGAGCTTTGTAAAAATGTACGCGTTTCAGAAAGGCGGGGCATAGAGGAGAAACAATAATGTACATAATGTGGAAAATAATTACCTTAAACCACATAAACACATTACGTTACACCAAATACACAACATACTGTTCTTTTTAGCAACGTCATATGACCCCTTTAATTTGCGCGTCGTTAATAAATCACCCGCAGAAAATTCCACACCCATCGGCGCAGTTTTGGAATTGCGCTCTCGAGCTAATTTGCCCTGTTTAGTAAATCTGGCCTAGTAAATCTGTTTAGTAAAGATCTCTGCTGGCAAATCCAACTAGTCACGGATTGTGGAAAGCTCATTTTGGGAATTCTCCACTGCTTCGGTGTCAATGCGACCCGTGTCTTTTAAACTGGCCATTAAAACATTTGTCACGAACAGCCGGAGTTGGCGTGCGCTCGTGACTGACGGACACGGGGTAACCGTTGACCTGTGACCACTTCGGGCTTTAGCGATGGCCTCGGGAGATGAAGTCTTGTCATCTCCCGTCATCCATCCGATCCAGGATCATGGGGGAAAACAGGCTGGGCTGTCTGTTAAGTGGAGGCCGTGTCAGGAGGCAGCTCTGCTGGGGCTTGGAGCATGGCAGCCAGGTGTGGAGGCGAGGGGAGCCGTGAACCGTGACCAGCGCTACCATGCAGCTGTCTATTAGAGGCTGTGTGCACGTGACGGCTCTCGGCATGCTTGATTAGGCTTGGTAACCGCTCTCAAGCAAAAGGAACCTGACCATCTTCAACACACAGACACACACTTTTTACAGCACCTACAGTCCCATTTGGTTAATTCAATTAGTGGGTGATGCCAGGGCATGATTGATTTGTTTGTGGAATCGACCATACTCTTTTTTTTCTTTCTTGAATGGGTGGAACTGATTAGGAGAGAGAGGTGAAAACTTGGGCTGCAAGGAGAATTTAGAATGCATACTTTTGCATACTTGTATGCTTAGAATATCGAGATGGCTGCTAGATTTGCACAGTACATCCCACAATGCAATGCACTTTTTGTTAATTGATAATTATATATTTTTTCGACTGATCCAACAAAAGTTAAGACAACCTCAAATGAAATTGAAGGACATTTATCTTGTTTCATGTATTATACAATATATATTTTTTTTTACCGGAAATCAAATAAAAAATGTCAACATACTACAGTCTTATACTTTATATTTGACTGTTTAAACTAAAGCCGGCAGCATATGGCGTATAATGTGTTGTTTTCAATAACTTTTTTATTCTAAGCGGTTCTTCTCCTATATTTCTTATTCATATTTTATGTCAAACAAACCTCTAAATATATGCAAAAAGGGAATGTGAAAAAAAGGGACGTTTGCTTTAAAAAGCTGGTGTGCAATGACTGTAGGACTCGTGTGCTTGTGTACTGACACACACCAAGGTCATTAAATGCGAGAGCATCATCACGGGGGCGATACGTAATGCAATTGTTGTCAGCTTCCATCTGTTGGCTTGTAGCGCTCGCATAAAATGCCAATGATGCATGCACACATAGAACGGGCCGCGCTGACTGTCATTTAGTGGTGCACAGGTCAAAACTCAAGCAGACCAAACCGGCATGAGTTAAGAATGTTTACGCAGCAAATGCAAACACGCGACCGAGTCGCTAACCAATCAGAGTGCGCGAGCTGTGATTTAGCCCGAAAGCACGGCGTAACTGTTCTGCTCCGGCACATTTAGCCCAGACTGGGCCTGAGTTTGCAGAAGCCGCCCTGGGCGAGGGCTCTGTCTTGGATCACTAATCCCGTTATGCAAATGTTGCGTTATAAGTCACGTTCAGTTAAGCGAGCAGCAAAATTATTAATGTGCTGCGTTTTTGCTATATTTACGTTGGTGTGTGTAATCTAAGAAAGAGCTTTTAGGCTGGAAACTTTACTAGCTGCTGTACTAATGTACTAACAAACGTATCTTTCAAAAAATGTGTTTTACTCTGATTGAAAAAATATTGAAAATGTAAAAAATATACAAATTATAAATAATATATAATATTCCATTCAAAATTAATTACAATATAAATTAAAAATTAAATTTGAACATATATATATATATATATATA
>NW_015505880.1:275830-326118 GCF_001515645.1 Sinocyclocheilus grahami | reverse complement strand
ATATATATATATAATTACGTTCACTTGCGATCCAATGATTATACTGTAATGCATATTGAATCATGACCCATATCGCAATGTTTATGATATTGCTAACTAAATCAACTATTTAAGGTGAACGTGAACAATCTCAATCAATGCAGGCACCAGTAAACATACAAAATTGACCAACATCTGAACAAAGAAAAAGACCATACAAAATTCAAAGCAGTGTTTTTGAGATCATTAAGATTTGAAGTGTAGCTGTTAACCCTTTGTTCACCCACAATATTAATGTAAAATCAAATGTATGATGTGTACCTACCTGCTCGCTGTGAAAAAAGAGGCACTTTATTGAAGTTAGAAACATCAGATAGTCTTCAGATATAATGAGATGAACACGGATCTAGATCAGTAGAACATCAGTCCTGATATCACCTCCAAACTGCACATCTGAGCTGCAAAGTGTAGCTGAACTATTGCTATCGTCTGTGTAACGTTAGCGTTGGCTCTGGAGATGAGAGCAGGACTGAGAGGAAAGCAGCGTCGTCATTAGCGTGAACCGCGCGGCCGAGCGCAAATGTCACAGACGAAGGTAAACAGCAACCCGACACCTGTCTGACTCCCAACACTGACATTAAACACACACACAGACACAAACACACACACACACACACACACACACACACACGCACGGACACAGAATGAAGGCTGGAAGAAGAGAAGGAGAAGAGCCGGTCCCCTCTGAGCTGCTCTGGAGTCATTAGTTAGCGGTTAGCTTAAGGTTAGTTGTGTTTATAGTGATGTCTTACCTCGGATGGGAGTACTCTCTGGAAAAAGACACAAAACGAAACACACATCAGTTTAGTTGACGGTTAATGTCAGGCCAGGTTATGAGTCTCCTCATGTACTGGTTAGTTTAGTTATGAGATCCTCATCATCACCACAGATTTAGTAGAGGTTAAAGACCTTCCAGTGCTGGACGTGGAGCTTCATCTTTCTTCTCCTATTTACACTTCCTAAACGCTTACAGACAACCTGATCATGCTAAACGCTAAAGAAGAGAATTGTATTTATTTATTTCAAAAATTAAGTAGCTGACGATATTTAGAATTTAATAATAATAATAATAATAATTTCTTTATAAATATTTAAAAGCAGTTCATTATTTATAAATATAATAAATTGATACATTATAAATATTAATATAAATCATTAAAAAAAATAATATAAGTATAAAAAGATAATATGAAGGTTAATGACGCTAAAGAAAATCATTTTATTTAATCAATTAATTAATTTGTGTTCTTAAATGAGGTAGTTGACAATAGTTAGAATTTTATAATAATAATAATAATTTATTTATAAATATTTAAAAGCAATTAATAATTTATAAATAGAATAAATTGATATTTTTTAAATTTTTGCTAGGCTGCACAGCAAAGAAAAATACTATTTGTATAATAATAAATGTTTTTTTTCCTTCATAAACTATATATACAAATCTATAAATTAATAATATTCATTGTAAAAAGAATATACAATTATACTTTTATAATAATAATTATAATTTATTTATAAATATTTAAAAGCAGTTAATAATTTATAAATATAATAAATTGATACATTATAAACATTAATATAAATAAATGTAAAACATAATAAGTATTATAGTTTATATAAAAAGTTTATATTATTATATAATAAAATAACACTATTAAATATATATATATTTTAGTTTTATTTATTTTATTATTAGAATTTTAAACATTTTTTTTATTTTTGCTAGGCTGCACAGCAAAGAAAAATACTATTTGTATAATAATAAATGTTTTTTTTCCTTCATAAACTACATATAAAAATCTATAAATTAATAATCATTGTAAAAATAATATACAATTATATAAACAGTATAATATAAAAATACACAATGAAATGAATGACTTTATAATAATAACTAAATATAACATTTTTATATTTTATATTATGTCAACTTTAATTAAAAGAAATGAATTTATATATGACATTTTGAAACAATGTTACATTTTATTTAACAAGAAAAAACCACTGCGATATCCAGTAATGGTTAGCTTGAAGTGCTAGACGACTGAATGTAGTGAATATATTAGAGCACTCTTGGTAAGTAAGCGTGTCTCTCGCGGAGCTCTTTGTCCAGCAGCAGCATGAAGGTCGTCGCTGAGCGGGAAGGATATTTTGCCTGCTTCATCTCAACTCCTCAAGCGCACGTTTACAGCAGGCCTGCCTCAACCAACAGAGCTTCTACTATTTACTTTAGTTTATAATAATGACCCTCCAAACAGCAATACAGCACATATAATAACAACAATCATACAAATCTAGAATTATTTTTTCAGAAATCCTATAATAAAATTACATTTGAATTTGATACATTCCTTTATTTGTATTTGTAAGTTTATTTCGCAATTTCTATAATAATAATAATAATACTGGATTACATAAATCCTAACTAATTTATAATATCTTAAAATTAAATATAAAATTATACATATGGTGTACTAAAAATGTATTGATATAAACATGATTAAAATAATAAACCAATTATTAATTAATATAGCACATTATTAATTGTAATGTTTTATTTTTACTTTATTATTTTGCTAGAATGTACATCAAAGAAAAATAATACTGCTCAATTACTCTTCATAAATGGCACATTAAAAATCTATGAAATAATAATATAAATTATGTCAAATTAATTGAAATAGAATTTAAATATTTTTAGAATAATTCTGCGCCTTGATGAACAAAACACAATAAAAATTGTAGTATCAACAATATATAATAATTTGTTCATAAATACCATAATAAAATAATTCGTTTTAAATAAAATGATACGTTTTTAATATGGTTTTAGTTGCATTTTTTCATTTCTTAACGTAACTTGCAATTTTAATAATAATATTAATGCTGAATAAATTATATACTAATAATTCATTCATTCATTCATTAATATAAATTATCCTTAAAATAATTAAAATCAATAATTAATTCATATAGCATAAAACTAATTCATATAATTGCTATTATAATTCATATGTATGCATATTTATTGTTTTATGTTTAGTTTATTATTTGAATTTAATTTTGCTAGGCTTTCCAGTAAATAAAAATAATTTACATGGAATTAAAATAATTACTGGAATAACTGTGCCTTGATGAACAAAATACAATAAAAGTTTTCATGTAGTTTTCATATTAATGACTATATTATATTATCTACAAATCAACAATATATAATAATAATAATAATAATAATAATAATAATAATACTTTTTTCATAAATGCTATAATAAAATAATTTGTTTGAAATAAAATATGATACGGTTTTAATATTGTTTTAGATGTATTTTTTTATTTCTTAACTTAGTTTGCAATTCTGATAATAATATTAATAAACTGCGTAAATGATATACCATTAATTCATTATTTAATATAACTGATACTTAAAATAATTAAAATCAATTCATTCTTATGGCATATAATCGCTATCAATATAATTGCTATATCAATATTTACAAATATTTATGTGTTTTATTTTATTGCTTGAATTTCATTTGGCTAAGCTGTACAGTAAAGACATTTTTTAAAATGGAATTAAAGCAATGCTTGGACTAACACTGTGCCTTGAGCGAGTGTCAGTAAGAGCATTGATCTAGTATTTATACTGACGTCCTCCGAGGAAAGAGCGAAGCTGCTGCAGTCGACGGGCTTTCCACAAGCAGGCAAAATATTCCTGCTTTAGAGGAGTTTATGTGTATTTTAGGAGTTGAGGAGGGATCGGGGAGCGTTAGTATCAGGGCAGCAGAACTAGCTGGTTTAAAGTCACGGTTAGCTTCGGAAAGAACTGGTTAGGTGAGGTTAAAGGTTAAAGGTCAAAGGTTAGAGGTTCGCAAACACACAAATTGAGTGGAGACTGCTGAAAGAAGCTCCCAGACTGTCGCGGTTTATTAGGAGGTCGCCGCGGGTCTCCATCCATTGGCGCGCCCCGCGCCTCGTCGAGATGCCACTGTCTATATGTGCATTAAAACGCTTTAGAGTAATAATAAAAACACAAGCAGAGATTGAAACAACAGTCTCATCTCTCATAATATCATTACAATAATGTGTAAACAAATATTAAAATGATCGCTCCATCTACCGCGGGCGTGAACGACAAGCGAAGCAGTGTCAAAAATCAAAGTCGGCTCATTTTTATTAAATAAAATAATATCAATAATATACTTATATAAGTGTCTTAGTAATTATTATAATAAATTAAATATTCAAATTTATGTCTGTATTTAGAACATATAATTAATGATATTAATGAAAAAATATAAAATATTAATAGAAATTAATAATAGCACTAAAATACGTAATACACAATTATTTTAATATATACATTTATACAAAACATTGTAAAATTATAAAAAATATTCGAATTAAAAAAAAATTGACAAATACATGCTTCGATATATAGTTACTTAATTGAAATATTTTTATTGTCCCATAAATAAAAATGAAATTAACATAAATGTGTTCATCATTATTATAGGAAGGAAATATTCACATTTATATCTATACTTACAATATATAACTACTGATTAATATTAACAATATATGAATAAATAAACCATTTATATTAATATCAGTTAATATTAAACAATTTAATAATCATATTTTCTTATGATAAATTAAATGATAATTTATTATAACATTGAAATCAAATATTTAATATTTATAAAATCCAATTAGAAATTCAATTAAACAAATAATTGTTAATTTTATTAACTAGATATCCGAATATAATATAAAACATACACATTTATTAAATGTATGTATATAAAAAATGTTTAGAATTTTTTATATATATATTGTAATATTATTTGATCTTTTAAATCAAATCATTTGAAGCTGTTTTTCATTTTTTGACCTACAGCGGGACCGGATCCATGCATCAGGACAGAGACATTTGGCTTATTCAAAAGAATGCCAGATCTTGTTTTCTTCTCAAGAAACATGGCTCCGGGCCCCTGGTTTGGATCAGTTTCTCTTCGGAACGCAGGAGGTTCAGCTACAGGCCTTTTTCTCATCAGCGTAAATCCCTCCCGTCAATGCTTTTACCTCCTCGATGCACAAAAACACACTTCAACTAGTCTAAGCTGCACGTCCAAAACCCTATTAAAAGCAGCTAACAGACCCCAAGCTCATAAAGGCTACAGGATAATGCTAATAATAAACACATGAGGCCAGAAAAATAGTTCAATAAATCGATGTTATATACAAATAATATAAAACATACGTAAAACTAATAGAAATTATACTTAATACATATAAAATAAATATTTGAATATATATATATATATAGGTTCAAATATTTCAAAATATTGTTAATATATATTTTGATACATATTACATTTAAATATGTAAAAGCATCTATAGCGTTTTACGCTGATATTAATTAGCAAAATAATATTACATTATAAATAATAATAATTGGCAGAAATATTTAGACAAATATATCTAACACACATATACTTTAATATACTTAAAAGAATATATTTTAATAGTGCTAAAATATAATTACACAACATAATAATAATAATATTGTTATTATTATCATTCAAATTATTGCCTTAAATGTGTAATTAAATATATGTTACATTTAAACATGTAAAAGCCTCTACAATGTGTTTACTGTAACAATAATAAGCAAAATAATATGGGATTATACATAAATAATTATTTCACAATTATTAAAATAATATTAATTAGCAAAAATATTCCCACATATTACCTCTAACACACTCATGCACTTTCCTTAAAATTATATTTTAATAATATTATTAAAATCTATTAACAAAATAATAACAACTATTCTTTTAAATATATTAAATAATACTTATTATTGTTGTTGTTGTTCAAATATTTATGTAATAAAATCTGTTTATGTAAAAATTATCCAACTATTATTTTAAATATATTCCATATATATTTATATTTGAACAATAATAATAATTATTATTATCATTATGTATTTAATACATTTAAAAGAATAGTTACATAATTTTTTACATAAACAGATTATAGCCTTATAATTAAAGGAGTTGTTCACTTCCAGAACAAAAATGGACAGATAATGTACTCACCCCCTTGTCATCCAAGATCTTCACGTCTTTCTTTTTCAGTCGTAAAGAAATTGTTTTTTGAGGATTTCTCTCCATATAGTGGACTTCTATGGTGCCCGCGAGTTTGAACTTCCAAAATGCAGTTTCAATGCAGCTTCAAAGCGTTCTAAACGATCCCAGCCGAGAAAGAAGGCTCTTATCTAGCGAAACGATCTGTCATTTTCTAAAAAAAATTTACAATGTATATACTTTTTAACCTCAAACGCTCGTCTTGTGTAGCTCTGCAATGCGCATGCGTACTCTGTGCAGTCCCGTTCGAAACAGTTAGGGTAGGTCAAAAAACTCCCATCTTATTTTCTCCTCCAATTCCAAAATCGTCCTACATCGCTGCAGAAGTACCAACCCAGTGTTTACAAAGTGAACGTGCAAAGAAGGTCAAACGGCCTTTACAAAAACTGGTAAAACAGCGATATAGGATGATTTAGAATGATTTTGAAGTTGGAGGAGAAAATGAGATGGGAGTTTTTCGATCTACCCTAACTGTCATGAACCGGAATGCACAGGGTTCAAGCAGAACTAGACAAGACGAGCGTTTGAGCTTAAAAAGTATATAAATTGTAATTTCTTTTAGAAAATGACCGATCATTTCGCTAGATAAGACCCTTCTTCCTCAGCTGGGATCGTTTAGAACGCTTTGAAGCTGCATTGAAACTGCATTTTGGAAGTTCAAACTCGGGGGCACCATAGAAGTCCACTATATGGAGAGAAATTCCTCAAAAAACAATTTCTTTACGACTGAAGAAAAAAAGACATGAACATCTTGGATGACAAGGGGGTGAGTACATTATCTGTCAATTTTTGGTCTGGAAGTGAACCCTTTTCACAATCTAATGGATTCCTGATGAACAAAAGCGACCGCTGCCCTACATTACAGAAGTAAACTGTCTTCTGAAGGCGTTTCATGTTGACTTCACCTGTCGAGCACATGCAGTAAGGAGGATGTGTGTTTTCTCGGAGTATCTCAAGATGGGCCATGAGGCTCCAAGGCCCCGGCGGCTCCTGCTCAGATGACAGATACGTGATTGTAACGGAGCCGAGCGAGGGTGAGTCCGGTTGGTCAGCGGCACAACCGCAAACGCCTGGCTGGAGCTTCTGAAACCCTAATCTGTTCTTCTTCTGTTTTATAAGCATCTGAATATTTGTGGATTCTCTGGAGAGCTGCATGTGAACGGAGAACACTAGTAAATCCACACACACACACACACTTTCTGCAGTGTGTCATCCTCTAAAGCTCGAGAGAAACAGGGAATCGTTTCATGTTAGTGGGCGAGGAGAAGAGAAAGAAATACGGAGGGTACAGACAGTCGTTCAAGGGAAAGGAGAGGGGAGGACATGCATTTTAAAACCAAGTTAAAATGGCATCTGCTTCAGGGACACGAGGAAGCTTGCGCGCTCGCTGAGACACTTACCAATCGCTTCTGGAAATGATAACGCACAGAAAAAGAAGCAGAAAGGAAGAACAAAACAGCACATTTTAGGGTCGGGTTCACAGCAGTCGCGCACCCTGAAATCAAGAGAGTTTAGTGCGGAAGACCCCTTTGCAGGACGACATGTTACACACGGATTTTAAGCCGTTTTATGAGCACGTTTAATGATATTAGAGACTAGATCGTGAGGGAATCTCACAAAACTGGTCGAGAACATTTCCAGGTTTCTACATTTGCCAACATCTAATTGAAATAAAAACACAATTCGAATAAGGAGGGAGTTAAGCACCAACCTGTCTGTGTTTAATTATTCTCAATTATAATAGTTTCATTTACTGTATATGATTTTAAAAAATCTATTTAAATAGCACAAATTAAATATTTAATTGAAATAAGCACAAGTACAATAAATCTAAACTTATCTTGAAATAATATTTTAATAATATTATTAATATATAATTTAATTAGTGCTGTCAAATGGGTAATCGCGATTAATTGCATCCAGAATAAAATATTTGTTTACATAGTATGTGTGTATGTACTGTGTATATTTATTTTGAGGTGTAGAACCATCTCCAGGATGATCAGAAGAAATGGACAGCACCTGAGTTAAATATATGAGTGTCACAGCAAAGGGTCTGAATACTTAGGACCATGTGATATTTCAGTTTTTCTTTTTTAATAAATCTGCAAAAATGTCAACAATTCTGTGTTTTTCTGTCAATATGGGGTGCTGTGTGTACATTAATGAGGAAAAAAATTTAACTTAAATGATTTTAGCAAATGGCTGCAATATAACAAAGAGTGAAAAATGTAAGGGGGTCTGAATACTTTCCGTACCCACTGTAAATACACACACAAACAGTATATATTTTGTAAATATTTAAATGCTTTACATATTTATATTCATATAATTTATATATTATATATATAAATATATATAATATATTTATATATATAATATATATATTATATATATATAAATATATTTAATATATAAACATAACATATCTTTCTTAAATATTTACATGCATGTGTATTTATATATTCACAATAAATATACACAGCACACACACATATATTATGTAAACAAATCATTTATCTTGGATGCGATTAATCACGATTACCCGTTTGACAGCACTAAATTTTATATATATTAAATGTAAAATAATAATAATAATAATAACATTTTTAATACATTTAAAAGAACACTTATTTTATAATTATTTTACAACGGTAAATTACATAATTATACAGTGATCAATTTTATTAATTTAAGTTAAGGTTAAGTTTAAATAATTACAAATAAAATATTTACTTGAAAGAAGCAGAAATTAAAGATCAGTGCAAGTACAATAAATATAAACTTCCATCATAAATAAATACTTAATAATATTACATTTATAAACAAGTAATAAGTCCTATAATTTAAGACATATCTCTTATTTTAATTTGCTTCTCTGTAGTGAAATACCTGAACATGTTCTTGACAAGCTTTGTGAGTTATAGAGTTTGAAAATTTGTTTTATCACATTGATTAAAACTAATATGTTATGTATAGTTAGAATCAGGGTTATGTTTTATATATAGTGTGTGAAAACAGTCAAACTAATTGCCCTTGGTAAAACAATTAATGCCTTAAGAAATTCATTAACATCTTGAGAGATTTAGAAAACGTTGGCATATTTAATTACCAATTAGACGCACCAAACAAATACTCCTAAAAGCATTTAGATAACTCACTAACACACAAATTGAATTAAGATCATGATTATAGCTCATTTGTACACGCTGTATGCTGTGTATACTGAATTTAGTTTGTATAATTAGTAGTACGTTAATTATCGAGGGCTAGTCAATGTTGTGCATGTGAATGCTAGAAACCTGCTTTAGTTGAAACAGAGACGTCACAAACAAGACAACGGAGAGCGAGGCACAGCAACAACATGTATGACCCACTCACACTGTGACAAAAACACAGACAGAGGGAGGACAGGTCGCTAAACTTTTAGCGCTGCTTCATCAAACTGTAGGCTAGCATGAGCATTTTCAGAAATAAACATTCCCGAAGTCCCTTAAATTTGTCTGATTAATCTGTACGTCTGTCAGCAGGGCAGAGAAATTAGCTTGCTAAATGAGCTATAAACGCTAACCTTGCGGCTAGTGACATCGCATAATGGAAGCTAAAAGGACTGACTGTTTGGGTAAGGCCCAACACGCTGCACAGTAATCTGGCTTCTTGTCCTCAACTAGAGAAGTCAAAGGCATTCGTGTTCCTGTACCATTGCCAACGACGTCACAGAGGCCTGTGATACCCCCTCTGCGAGTCTGGGTCGTCCATTAACATGGCACAAAACAAAGCACTCAAGTCTAGCATAAGCGAGAGCAGATGTAGCCGCTCACCGCCAAACCACTTTGCTTGAATCTGAAACTTTATTTTGAAAATGCCATGATGGATCGTGAAAAGGGAAACTCTGGGTAAGCGATTTCAGGTCAAGGGTTGCCAGCCGAGTATCTGCTGCCCATACTGATTTACGTCAACAGCTCCGAAACAAATGCAACCCGATAGATTTTTCTTTTCTCTGTTGCTGAGGAATCACTGACCCACAACGGTGGCCTTGGGGCGACTGGAGCGCTAGACTTAATGAGATATATAATTAGACTGTTTTACTGGCTCTTTCAATAAAGTTTCATTAGCCTAAACCAGACATTAATCATACACTTGCCACAAAATCTGGACTAAGCTCCTCTAACACAGTTCATTAAAAGTCATTATCTTTCCATTTCAGCTTCCCGAGCAACTTACAGCGCTAACTCTGTGGGTGGTTGTTTTGGAAGAGAGCAGGGTACCTACAATCACTGATACAGAAGCAGAAGAACATTAGCAGTAGGGCTTAAAGTGCATCCCTTCGTCTTACCCGATCTGAGCTGTTTTATTCGTCCGTTACTTGTGCTGGGGTCGATGGGAAGGAAGTCTTTGAACCAGGTGATTTCCGGGTCAGGGTTACCGCTCGCGGCACAAAGCATGGTAGCCGTGCGCGTGCGCTCCACCACCTTCAGCTGTGGGCCCATGTCGATGTTGGGGAAGCCAGCAGGAAGTAGGTCCTCTGTAGGAGACAACATAGCAAAGTTTAGAGACAAGCAGTGGACCATTAGGTACCAGTTATGTACTCAAAAGTTCCTACTAAGCAAGTTTCTGGAAAAACAAACTTGGCCTAGAATAAGCTAGTAGGGCCTCTGTAGGGGAGAACTTAACTTAAGCGTAGTTCTAGGAACTCAGTTCTAAGAACTAGCCAGCAGGGTCATTCCTAGAGAGCCAATTTCTTCCTTGGGACATTTTCCTGGTTGCATTCGCACCAGCAGTAGGAACTCTGAAGCAGCTGACAGCGATGTCTTTATTCACGGCTTTAACAAACGTCAAAAACCCGTGAATGGAGGACGCCATGTTTGGAGCTGTTTTTGTTGTGTGCCGTGGGTTTCATGACAATGGAGATGTTATGTAAATGCACAGTTTACACAATTGAAAGAGCACGAAAATCTGACAAAATCTCCTATGGCAATTTGCAATGTTATCATTGAGGCTGAGAAAAGAACACAACGCTGCAGACATGCTGCTATTATCGCTGTTTTTCATGTTTGTGTAGTAAATATTTTTACACGGCTTTTTAAAAATGCAGGGTAGCCGGTGTTTTGTATGTGTTTGGCCAATCAGCATACACTTACGTCACTGGTAGTTCCTATAGAATTGTTTTAGACCCTACTCTGAAGTAGGAGCTAATTTAGTTCCCCTAAACGAAGTTCCTAGAACTAAATATGTTCCTAGTTCCTGTGGTACGAACAGGCCAAAAATAACTATGGAAAGGTTCCTCCGGTGCAAAAGCACCTTTAGAGAAGTTTAAAGACGAGCAGTGAACATTCAGATGTTGATAACCTACTTGAAAGTTTCTACTAAGCTAAGTTTCTGGAAGAACCAAGGCATTTCCAAACTCAGTCCTGGAGGGCCAGTGTCCTGCCGAGTTTAGCTCCAACTTGCCTCAACACACCTGCTTGGAAGTTTCTAGAATGCCCAGGTAAGACCTTGATTAGCCGGTTCGGGTGTTTTTA
This sequence comes from Sinocyclocheilus grahami, assembly GCF_001515645.1. Classification (NCBI taxonomy): domain Eukaryota; kingdom Metazoa; phylum Chordata; class Actinopteri; order Cypriniformes; family Cyprinidae; genus Sinocyclocheilus; species Sinocyclocheilus grahami. The sequence goes on along the minus strand of NW_015505880.1, from coordinate 314,399 downwards.
ATTAGGGCTGGTGCTAAACTCTACAGGACTATGTTGGGAGACCCCTGATATAAAGACAAGCAGTGGATATTTAGATGGCAATAACCTACTCGAAAGTTACTACGAAGCAAGTTTCTGGAATAACTAACTTGGCCTGGAATAAACGAGTAGGCACTATGTTGGGGTGAACATATAGAAGTTTAAAGGCGAGCAGTGGATATTCAGATGCTAATAACCTACTCAAAAGTTGCTTAGAAGCAAGTTTCTGGACGAACCAACTTGGCCTGGAATGAACAAGTAGCCAAGTCAAGTTTGGCTAGGACCTGTTTCCCTTCAGGGACCCTCAAGGGGACTTGCTGAGGGATAATCAAACATTATCATAGCAAAGCGCACACTGAGCTGTTGCTCAAACCGTCATACATATCATTCGAGTCTTACAGATCCGAGTCTACATCACTAGCGACAGAGCCATTTAATCGGGGCAAGCACTGGTGACATTTCACCCCGGTTCCTCCATAGTTGTTTACGGCCAATTCGAAGAGACAGCTGACACACAAACACACAATAGATTTTGACAATTCAGCCCTCTTGCTCTTCAACAGAATCCAGTGTGGCTGATGCCTGCTGTTGTAGGCCAACACAAGCCTTCATGCTCTTCAATGGATCTGTTGTAAAGACAAGGATGGATAAGGCGGAGGGAAAACCTCTCACTTCTTTGACCTGATGTGACTCACATGCTGGCAGAGAAAAGCAGACACTGTAGACTGACTGTGCCAATGGGCACAGGTCAGGCTCTAAGTGTGAAGGTCACATCCTTCGAACCCTCTGAGAGATACAAAGGTGTGCCAAGGCTCATGACATTACAAGAAACGCAAGAAGTGCATCTAGTACCGGAAACTGTTGTTTTTACACAGGCCTTGACACCAAAAGAAAGGATTTGAGCCAATGTTTTGTGCAGTGACCTTTAATTTCCATGTTCAATTATTCAGTGTTGGCTGGGGAAGCATTATGGCTGCCTATCGATTATTAACCAGCAGAGATGGGATGCTTAAAAGTTCCAGCTTGGGGGAAAGGATAGCACACATGTACTTGTCCTTACAAAATCAGCGTTTTGGAGAGCAACATTCTGTGTTTACTGTAACTGTGATCCATGGCAGGATTATCCACGCCATGACACCAGAATAGGATTTCTGCAAAGCACACAAATTAAGCCTTTAACACAAGACGAGTAGTATGATTTGAGATTAATTAAAGGCGGCAAGTGCTGGGGAGTTTGGACTGGTGGTGGGCGAGTGAGAGCAGCGAACAGTTTCACTGATAGAGATGTCAAAGAAATGCTAATTCTATTACAGTGTCGGTGAAAGAGGTCGAGACAGGAGCTGAAAATAAAACCAGTGTAACACTGCTTATATATGGTGGTAACAACTGCGGGCATACGAATGCAAATGAAAAGAGTGTCTATATTGTCACCAGGATGCAACAACTGACCTGGAATCATCCACTAGGAGAGGCTCACCGCAAGCACTCCAAAGTAAAGATGTCCTGTAATAGTAATGGAGAAGGGCTAGAAATAGAATTTGCCTTGCAGATGTACTCTTTCAACACACAAATTGGTTCAGGGTCAGTTGCTCTGGTAAAATACGAAGGAAATCAGGCATATCCCCACCAAGAGCCCTTAGCCCTGTCCTGCCTGGCTTGTATTCATGGTGAAAAAGCCCTGGAGTTATAATTCCAGCATTCCCCACCAATGTGATCACATGATTAGATGGCTATTCTCTCCACAACAGCTTTTTGATATAGTCACAACCAGTCAATTTACAATTAGGCTTGAGGTCTGAGGTTCTCGCTATACCTCTCTAGCACTAGCCTTTCATGCTGTACCCCAAACAACAATTGAAAGGCTTTCAAACAGATGCCCATTAGACAAAAACGCAGCTTTCCCCCATGCATTTCAAGTGCTCGATAGTAGCTGAGGTCTTTTTTGTTCTGCACTTTGCAGAGGGCTAATTCTACCCCATAATTCCTTAAAATAAGAACTGGAATGCAATTACAGGCTTCATGCTGGGTTTATATGAGGGCGGCCCTGGCCTGACTAAGAGGCTGTTAAGCCGCAATGATAATGATGCTGTTATGATGATCAGCATAGCGGACTGAGTGCGCCGGCCACTTTAGCCAACATCTGCGCTTTCACAGATTCAACAGGGCACTGAAGTCGTCCCCAAACCCCGCAAACCTTCAATCCGTTAGGTTTGACATGGGCTTTTACGCCCGCTGTTATTATCTGTAATTGTGTTTAATTGTAGCTTGTGATTTAATGGCATTACGCAAGTGACAGGTGCAAAGCCTCTTAACCTGAGCGGTCAGTTGGATTTGCAGACGTGCATCCATGGTAATAAGCAAATGAGTTTAGATTGATTTATGATGATCTCTGAAGCTCATTATCTGTGCAGATTAAAAGTAAAATGACTATCACAGCCTGTACACCAAAATAAATATGCAATATATATACAGCTGCTGGTCTTTCTCTTAGAATACAACCGTTGTGACAAATAAAAGACCAATTACTATGTACTAAGGCTGGGTTTGTATGATACCTAGCATTCGCAACTGGGTGTCCATAAGCAAACAAGTTCTAGCTGATTTATGATGATCTCTGAAGCTCATTACCCGTGCAGGTATAATATTTCATATCACAGATTAAAAGTAAAATGGCCATTGCTGCTTGTACATCAAAATAAATAGGTAATATACACACAACTGCTGCCTTCTGCCGGGACTGTGGCATTCTTGTTAACAGCTTTATCAACCAGAGACACATTTCATAATTACACAAAGCATTCTTTGATAAGCGTGCCTTTTTAAAAATGGCTCTCCAGCAAACACTTTCCTGCTGATAAAAGTCTCAGGGGCGGCATCAAATTCCACAGACGGATCCTCCCATGTATTGGCTATTTTATTATTTTCACTTACAGAAATTATTGAATATCATCAGTTCCTTAATCAGGTTAACTGATTAGCTCTTGCCACAGCCAGAGATAGCTTTAGAAGTAGTGGTCGACCGATATGGGTTTTTTTACAGCCGATGTCGATGCCGATATCTTGGAAAGCAGGGTGGCCGATATAAAGCCGATTTAATTGTATTTATTTTCATTTATATTTTAAAAATTTGAAATAATTTGAAAATGGATTAAAATAATTGTGTAAAATAAATATACTTATACTTTAGAAGACAAAGCATTTTTCACAAATAAATAAATATTTAATAAAAATCTAATTAAAAAGGAAGTAAACATGGTAACCAACAGGGCACTCAGTATTCTGGGAAGTTTGTGTGAATCATTTTACATTTTTTTTATAAATAAAGCCAAGGTAACACTCATTTTACATACAGCACGCAATGAAATGACATGAATATGACAGTGGGCAACTGCAAAAAGCACAGCATAATTTGACTTTAGTCAAATTTTCACTAGTTTAAAATTTGTCGATCGCGCGTCTCCAGTGAAGCTGAACTCTCCTCCTGTCAGCATTCAATTTGCACGGAGTGACCGTCACCCAGAGAACAACACGCAATCATGCAGGATACAAATGCACACTTCACAAGATCTCAACTAGATTCGACTAAGTCTGCAAGGTTTGTGAAATTAAATGTCCATTAGTCATTTAAAGATTTGTTTAAATGATATAAATGCTGACGGCAAATGAGAAAGTATTATAATGTTTGCCTTTCTATTACTAATAATATTAAAGCAATTGTTAAATCTTTTTTGTATACATTATAATTAATTTGTTTAACAGTTCTATATGATTATTAGATAGACTTACATCCATATTAGACAGAACTGAATGACGACAGCGAACAAGAGGGAGAATGTGAGCGGTGTGCGCTCAGGCGCTGTCAAAATAAAAGTCTGCCGCACCATCAAAATAAAAGTCCCGTTTTGAACACATCGGCCAAACAGAAAAACTTATCGGCCGATGCCGATATTTGAAAAATGCCAAATATCGGCCGATATATCGGTCGACCACTATATAGAAGCACATTAATATTACCCAGAACTCGGTGAGGGTTGGGCAGCCAAAGAGAGAAAAATGGGTTACAAACCGCACGATGGGAAGAGGAAGACGTGATTTTCAAACGCACAACTAAGATGACATTTAACTAATCTGTCGCCCCAGCTGTTTGGATCGGAGAGGTGGTCAATTTAATTTCCTGCGCTCCAAAAACAGCTCGATTTGCATAAGAGGAAGTACACGGATGGGAGTTTGCACGCTTACTTGATTAAGTCTGAGAGAGTCTCCGGTCACGGCGCTTTGGGTTCGGCTGGCCTGTCACGTCAAACACTGCGCCGCCAGCAAGGGCTGCTGCACAGGAGACAGGGACACGAGTGCAGGGAAACGAATAATGGACTGGGTGCGGAGAGAGCGAGGGCTGCAGGGTGGAGGCAGAACCACATAATGCTCCATTAAGGAATCCATGAATCCCATTTCTGCCTCTCCAGATACACTATCACAGCCCAGCTTCTGCGCTCGGCACCGTGCCTAGTGGTATACGCCAATTGGTATGCCTTAAGTTCGCTACAGGATCAAGGATGCCGTCTCTGACCATCCCAATTTCAAGAAGTTTCTTAAACTAGAGCAGTGTAAGTGTAAGGCCTTGGGAATTTCATCTGAGAAAATCATTAATTCATTGGATATAAAATATATCATTATTTTTTTATTTATATATTCATACAATGATACAAAATATTCTTTATTAACTTTAATTTATAATTATTTTATTTTTATTTAAATTCCCACAACTGACCAAGTCACTGTTTACTAGCAAAGCCTCTCAGCGGCGACTCTTCAAGAGCAGAGCTATTTTACATTAGCATTTCAAATCCTAAAACGTGGGGTTGACTGCTGGATTTCCATCAGCATTGGTGAAGCTCGGGATTTCACACAAATTATGGTAATTCACAACCCCAGTCGTAATTATCGCCTCTGTTCTAATAGGACCCAACAGATTCGCAGCTACTGCTGGTGTGTTTGTGTTTTACTAAAGGCATCAAACAAAAAGCCTGAAGCCACAAAACGGATGACTTTACCACTTACAAAACCAAATATAAGTCCAAATATCATGTATAATATTAAATAAGAAAAAAATACTATGTATAATTTTAAAACTAATACAAATATCATTAATAATACTAAAATTATGAAAAAATAAAATAGTATGTATAAATAAAATGTTATGTATCATGCTATAGATAAGACCAAATATAATGCACAATACTAAATATAAACCAATTATCAATGTAAGCACGAATATAATGTGTAATAATGAAAATAAACCAAAATGGCATGCATAATACTAAATAAGCCCAGATATCTCACACAATACTAAATCTAAGCTGAAGTATAATGTGTGATACTAAAAGCAGAGCAAATCATTTATTTATAATACTTAATTTATTATTTTATTATTTCATTTCATTAATATATCATTTAAAATACTAAATATAAGCCTGAATATCACATTTAATATTAAAAGTAGGGCTGTCAAAATTAACGTGTTAACGCAAATTCATTTTAAGGGCACTAATTTTATTAACGCGTGATTAATGCAGAGCGCATTTTCTGTTTGACCCGTGGCCTGACCCGCAGTTGGAGAAATGGAGATACACGGTGTTGCCATCTTCATCAAAACATTATCAAACATAATCAAACATTATTATGTGAGTATTATGCCCAGTACTTAATTTGATCCTGCTGGATCCTGTTCCGGAAAATGTCAGATTTTGAATTTTTGTGTTCCGGTAGGCCTATTTGTTTTTAAAAATCCGGCATTGACAGTGCATTAGATCGTGACGGTGCATGCTTGCATGCATACGAGACAGAGCGAGCACGGGTTTGGCTAGATGTATTTGAAGGTTATTACTCGCGTCTCATTCGGCACAAATCCAAATGTTTCCATATTCGTAAAGTATTTTAATGTTAAACTTTTATTTATAATGTAAACTAGGCTTGTACTTTACACGCATTCGCATATAGATGGAAAAGATCATCCTCTTCACATGAGCAGAAACGTCCTTGGCATAACAGCAGAGTGGACCGGTATACTACGGTCTATTTAAACTGACCAGTGTAACCTTTTATATGTTTGGTTGACTGTATTTTATTTTGATAATGAACAGACTGTGATGTAAGTTTGAATTGCTAGAATATGTGGGGTGTGTGCGCGTGAGGTGCCGGTGCGATCGAACAGCTGAAACATAAAAAAACTTGTTAATGGAGCGCCGCGCCACACTTCTGTTTTAAATCTGTTAGCTTAATTATTTAAGCCTAAACTCTGATTATGACCAGTGTGGTATAAAAGCTTTGTTTGTTAGAGGAATAATTGGTTAGCTGGAAAATGTTACATCACGACCATGCTTTTGGATGCCGTTCGAGCCCATATAGCCTACATTTATGCGGCTTTGTTCTGGTTTGCCGGTTGGTCACGAATTTCCACAAATTCAATCATATTTAGGCATTGTTTCTTTTCCTAAATCCTCACTATCTGTCCTGTGTCCCGCAGCCCTGCAAAATGATCTGGGGAAGTGACTTAGTTACTACATTTCTATTGCTTTCCATGTTGAAGAACTTTGTGTTGTTTCTATTTTAATGTACTTTTAAAGTTTAAATCACATTAAAAGCTTAATTTGTACATTATGAACGAATGATGATGCATTTACTGTATATACCGTCACCATCACTCACAGCCGCTCGCATGTGTTTTGCGCATGAGCCGCACGCAGCCCAAAAATAAACTGCTTAATCGACCATCGATAGCTTTACTCGATTGCATCTCTTATCGACAATTAATCGATCATCGATTAATCGTTGACATCCCTATTTCAGACCCCTTCAGCGACTTTTTTTTTCAAGAGGAGGCTGAGTGGAGCAGCACTATCAGTTAAAACACATATTATGTTGCTTCTCTAATTTTACATGCAAGTATAGCCGAAATCACAGCACAGCTATTGTCTTGATCTTATGTGTAGCCTATTTGATTTCATCAGACGACGGCTCGCAAAAAATTAGTCTTAGAAAATAAATAAAACATATGCCCAAATATCACATATAATATTAAAAATAGACCCCAAAACTATATATATATATATATATATATATATATATATAAAATACTAAATATAAGCCCAAATATTATGTATGATGCAAACACAAACCCAAATATAATGCATAATAATAATAAGCCTTAATATATTATAAAATACTAACTATAAGCCCAATTATCATGTATAATACTAAAAATAAGGGCAAATATAATTTAATACAAAAGAAACACAAGACTCATATAAAATACTAAATAAAAGCCAAAATATAATATAAAATACTAAATACAAGCCTAATTATCACGTATAATACTAAAAATAAGCGCAAAAATCATGCATAATACTAAATATAAGCCCAAAAATTATGTATGATATAACAATAAACCCAAATATAATACATAATACTAAAGTCTTAATATAATATAAAATACTAAATATAAGCCCAATTATCACATATAATTTTAAGAATAAGAGCAAATGTTTAATAAAAAAGAAACCCTCCAAAAATATAAAATGCTAAATACTAAAAAAAGCCCATATAAAATACAATATATAAGCCAAAATTGCACATAAAACACTAAATAAGCTTAAATATCATGCATAACATTAAATAAGTCTAAATAGTAATTATTCATACAAAAGAAACCCAAAAATCATATAACATACTAAATAAACCCCCAAATATCATCACATAAAACACCAAACATAAGCCCATATGTCATAGAAAATACTAAATATCTGACTAAATAGCATGTAACATACTAATTATAAGCCAAATATTATGTTTAATGAACTCATGAACTGCACTGAAAAAAAATGGTTGCAATCAATGTATTTTAGCTACATTTAAATAAACATGTATTAATTCATTTTTTATTTAAATGTAGCTAAAATAAATTGTTTGCAAATTTTAAACTAAGTGAAGAGCAAACCCTGAATGTACTACAGTGGTTTTCTTCAAAATAAGGCCCTGATAAATGAGACGCTGGAAGGTGATACACAGATAATGCCACTGTCTGCTGCGTGATGAGGATCAGAGGGAAGGGAAACACCTTCTGCTAAAAACACAACCATCTAACACACACACACACATAAATAAATAAAATAATAACAAAATTAAATAAAAATTAAAAAGCAAAGACTTGTACTTCAATTATGAATGACTAAAGAAATAAATAGACTGTTACCAAGGACATTTTTGCTAATATACTTAATATACTTACTATACATAGTAAAAAGTAATTTATTTATTAATTTACAATTTATTTAAAGTACATTTGGCAATATTTGATGGTAAGTCTCTATATACTTAAACAATATTACAATATTAAATTATAATTTTTGAAATGCATTAAGTACATTTTTGAATAATACACCATTCTTTAAAAATACTATGTATTCATTTATTTATATACATTTCTAAATGTTTTTTTATTAATTTTCTTCTTTTTAATTTTTTTTTATTACATTAAGCAAATTTAGAAAAAAAAGTAGCTTTTTTTTTTTTTACAATTAGTAAAGAAAATAAAAATAATTTTTAAATAATATTTTTTTCTACATGTGAATTAATCACATTTACAAAAATATGTATGTTAGAATAAATACATTTAGAATAATATTTTTAAATACTTTACAAAGTACATTAGGCATATTTACAAAAATATTTTTTTACAATAACTATAAATTAAAAACAGTTTTTTCAACGTACATCGAGCATATTTAAACATTTAAAAAATGTACTTAAATTACAAAAAATATATATTTTTGAATTTCAAATGTTTTTCTACATGCAAATTAATCATTTACAAAAAATGTAAATAAAAATAAATAAAAAGATAAAAAGATAAATCAATATGTACATATGTAATACATAAATAAATAAATAAATGTAATTTAGAACTTAAAAACAAGCTATTGTTTTTAAGTTCAGAATTTGCACTAAACAAACAAACAAACAAACAAACATTGAGCATATTTAAAAATTAAAATGTACTTAATAAATTACAAGCAAAAATTATTTTTGAATTCTAAATGTTTTTCTACATGTAAATTAAACATTTACAAAAATGTTTTCACCTTTTCAAATAAATACATAAGTAAATAAATGTAATTTAGAACTTAAAAGCACGCGATAAACAAACAAACAAACAAACTCATTGAAAATCAGATAAAGGAAAATGCACCACAGCAAAACTGATGGGAAATACTTGCTGTATGACTGTAAATATGAGATGAAACAATGCAGCGCGGCATCGCAGAAGCTCTGCACAAACATTTGTATTCTGTGTGCTTTTAGTCGAGCATCTAATTACAGCATCCACAGACTAAATGGCTCGACAGGAGGCTTTTCTGGGGAGGGCAAATGGAAAAACGCCTCAATGGAGCCATTTTTATTATTGCACTTAATTGCAAACGCAGCTTGGGAGGCGCCGGGACTCGAGGAAGTGAAACTCCGAACATAGAGCCTGACAGACACCGGAGAGGAATAAGAAGTTTTCTGTGACTCATCCGTCCGTCCGTCCGACGGCTTCGGAGCGAGGCGTGAAGATGCAAACACGAGCGCTGGAGGCAGCAGATGCTGGTTTTGCGTGGTGAACGGCAGCGGTCTGAGCAGAGAGATGCCCTTTCAGACTCACTCTTCTTTAAATATTAACAGCTGCTGCTGCTCAGTGTTTGGCCGGCAAGATCAGTAATCGAGTCAGACATCGGATGGAGAACATTCACATGCTGCGCTACAGGAGCACGTCTTTAAGATAGAGGAGCAGAACGACAAAATAGAGCATACATATTGAGGTTTGAAGACCACATGCTTAGTATGAATGCTGATTAGGGCTGGCTGATGAAGACTAAAAGCATAATAATAATAATAAAAGACAAAAATGCAAATATTTGTTAGCTTTTTGATCATAATTAATATTCTACAATTAAACGGGTGTTTTATGTTTTTCTTCAGCAGTTAGCAAATAAATAATCATCATTATTAATAATACTAATAAAAAATTATAAAAAGTAAATATTTTAAACAGCAGTTAACATGCAAATCAGCATGAAAAAAATGAAGCTCATAGTTAGAACTTTTTCCTATGCTAATTTAAAAAACAAATAATTTTCTCTTTAATTAAAAAATATAAAAAATTCTAAGGTACCTTACAAAAGCAAGTAAGTAAGTAAATAAATAAATAAATGGTAATAAAAATTTTTTACATTTATTTAACGTACAACTAAAAATCTCCTGGATAAATGTGCTCTTATTAAACTAAACTAAACTAAAATAAATTTTTTTTTAAATAAGTAAATTTATTTGTAAATTCTAAATGTTTTTTTTTCTACATGCACTTCTAACATATTTATAAAAACATGTGCTTAAAAATAAATAAATTAATACATTTCATGTAAGTTCATTCCTTTAATGTACAACTTAAAAAAACCTCTTATTTTAAATAAAATAGAATAAAAAAAATGGCTAAACAGACACATTACAACAAAACAAACACACAACACAACACAACAAAAAACAGGAGAACAACTGGATCTTGGAAAGTAGAAATTGAGAGCAACAAACGCAGAAGAACATGACTATTTCCGTCTCTGAAAATGGCCTGAAGGACGCAAACCAACCTCAGCGATGCTCCATCCTCTCTCTCAGGAAGAAGAGCCGTTCTCTAGGAGACATTACTGGACACAGCTGTGAAAGTTTCTGCTCCAGAGACGAGCGTTTGATGCTCTTCTGCATCCCGTCGCTCCCCGTGGCCAATCAGGCCTGATTGCGGCTCTACAAGTTCACAGGATCAAAGCAGCATAAACTCCAGCATCCTCTTTCCGAGTCGGACCGAATCTCCATCCTGAAAGCCCCGGGTGAAGCAGAGGAGCTACGCGGTTCCTCGAGGTGCTCCTTAAGCGACCTCATCAGCGGCGAAAACAATCGAGAGTCGCGCAAACGTCTGATTGACAGCAGCGCTGAGGATCAAACTCCGCCGTGATCTCAGAGCCGCATGCAGAAGTTTGATGCCGCGCGAGCTTTTCTACGACTGTCAATTATCTCTGCGCAACAAACGGGAAGGGAGCAGCTTGTCATCATTAGCGGCGGCGGTAGACAGGAGTCGTCTGCGAGAACAGAGCGAGATCGAGGCCCAGAGCAGGGAGGCTATATAAAGAGATGCCAGAAACTAAAACAAAAATACTAAACACACATATGCAAAATTCAAACATTTTTCTAAATGTGCATCATAAATAAATAAAGAATTTTTTCCTAGAAGTTTAAAAATGTATAAATAAATAAATAAATAAATATGTAATTATAAATATTTTTCCTAGAATTTTATAATAAATAAATAAATATGTAACTTATAAATATTTTTCCTAGAAGTTAAAAATGTATAAATAAATAAATATGTAATTATAAATATTTTTCCTAGAATTTTATAATAAATAAATAAATATGTAACTTATAAATATTTTTCCTAGAAGTTAAAAATGTATAAATAAATAAATATGTAATTATAAATATTTTTCCTAGAAGTTTAAAATAAATAAATAAATATTTATGTAACTTGTACATTTTTTCTTAGAAGTTTAAAATAAATAAATATTTATGTAACTTATAAATATTTTTCCTAGAAGTTTAAAATAATTTTATAGATGGATAGACAGACAGACAGACAGACAGACAGATAGATAGACGTATATAAATTGTAAATATTTTGCCTAGAAGTTTATAATACATAAATTAATTAATAAATATTTATGCAAATTTTAAAATATTTTTCCTAGATGTTTATAAATACATTTTCCCCCTACATGTTTATCATGCATATGTAAAAATATGTACCTTTAAAAAATAATAAGGATGTATCTTTCTTAAAAATAAATATGCTTGAATACATGAAGTATTTTTAATTTCTACATTTTTAAACATATACATTAAGCATATTTACAATATATCTTTGTTAAATACATATTAATAAATGACTAAATATTAAATACATTTCAAATATATATATTTACATTTTTAAATAAATGAAAATAACTTATTTCATGTTTATCACAAACAAACAAATAATATTTACAATATTAAATAAATATATTTTACTTATTTTAAATACATATTCAAATAGTAAATTTATTTTAAAGTAGTATTGACATTTTTAAATTATTACAAATAAAAAATTATATGCAGATTCTAAATATATTTCCTTCATGTTCATCACAAATAAATAAATGAATGAATGAATGAATAAATACAATTTCTAAATATATTTTATTAAAAATAATAAAAAAATGAATAAAGTAAAAAGTCTCAAATACATGTACAGCGAACAAATTCTAGATGAACTTGAGCTTAAATAAACAAACAAACAAACAAATTAACAAACATTCAGAATTTACATTTTATAGTTTTAAAAATAGCACCAAACAAGTGCGCAGTGTGTCATCTTTAGCGGCGGCTAACGGGAACGGTGCAAGATCCGAGTCCCAAAGCAGGACGGCTTTATAAAGAGATGCCGGATACTAAACGACAGTCTCGCGCTTTCACAGGAAACCGATAATGGATTGAGAACACACCAGCGATAGAGTCCATGCATTTTGCCAGATCTTAACGCGGCTAAACAAGCGCATTATACACCGGGGAGCAGCTGGGAATTGATTTTGTTTATGAGAGGAGGACAGTCATAATGCAGTGGGCAAATACAGCTGCGCGTGAGTAACACGCATCTAATTCAATCGCTGTCATCCGTCTGATCTTCATTACAACACAACTGAGAAAGCGCTTCTCACTGTCATTCAGTGGAGGATGTAAACACCCATTAGAATACTATATTAAAAATCATTTCGGATAAAATCCAATAGGAATGGGAAAATTTCCCTTAAATGTAGTCAATATTTCTTCATGAAACATTCATACATTTGAGCTCATTTTGCCTTGACTATATTTTTTAGACAACTGAAGTTTTACAGTTTATCTGGAAATAATGTGCAACAGTATGAAAAATGTAAAAAATGCAACTTAAAAAAATATAAAAATTGTACATATAAAATGTCAATATTGTGTCCATTTTATTTGTCCAACTTATTTTAGAGAAATCATTTTTAAAGATTACAATTTAGATGACAAATATCAAACTGATATACAGTAAGTCAATATTTTACATTCAAATGTACATTAATGCAGTATTTTAGTCCTCTTCATCCTAACAATATGGTATATGATGTGTCAACAAAAATGTGCAAAATTATGGAAATGTCAAATTAACTTAAAATAATATAATACATTTCAAATATATTTATATATATAATTTTAAAATTAATTACACAATATATTTATAATTTTTATTTATTAAAAATAATTTGTATTTTTTTTATTCAGTAACAGTTAAATTTAACTTCAATTTATTTTATTTTTAATTTTATATGCATGTAAAATGTCAATATTTAGTCAATTTTACCCTGACTAAAATGCCATAAAAATGGCATAACTAAAAAATAAAAAAATGAAATGCAAATAAATTAATAAATAAAATAAATTGAGGTTACGTTTAACTGTTACTGAATAAATAAAATAAAATACTATTTTAATGAATTAAAAAAATAAATATATTGTGTAAGTAATTTAAAAAAATATAGCTTACCTAATATAATATAATACATTCAATATAATATAATAACGTCAATTTATTTTATTTTTAATTTTATATATATATATATATATATATATATGTGTGTATGTAAAATGTCAATATTTAGTCAATTTTAACCTGACTAAAATGCCATAAAAATGGCATAACAAAAAAAAAAATTTACATTTAAATAACTTAATAAATAAAAAAAGTTACATTTAACTGTTACTGAAAAAATAAAATACTAATTTAATAAATTAAAAAGAATAAATAGCCTAAATAATATAATATAATTATTAAACAATAAATAGTTAGAGATCGATTATAACATGCTTTTACAAAACATTATTCATGTTTTCTGTTACATGTTATTACAAAAATGACATAACAGTACAATATGCATATTACACAAAGACTGGTATACAATCAGCTCCAAAACACACTAGTGCCACAGTGCTAGCCGTCAGCCACGTGTGTAACTGGACTCCGTGTGCTCTGCTAACACGGGTCAGCGCTAATTACCGGCTCATATTGAGCGAACGCGGATCAGCCATAGACAGAGAGATTATTGGGAGAGGAGGATCAATAGATGGCCGGGGTTCACTGGACCTTAAAGACGTGACACACCGGATGCTAAAACAGCAGGCTCAGCTCTGGTTTATACGCCGCGCGTCTCAATCGCAGACACACACTGAGGAAAGTCGTGGCCTTCGGTGCATTAATGTTTTATAACGCACTTTTCCCTGCTGGACGCAGCGTTTCCACCGGAGAACAGTGGGGACGCTAATCAGCTGTGCTCTTTTACTCCAAATCACTCTTGGCAGGGCTTTAAGAGCACACTGAGGCTAATACCCACAATCCCCTGGGGCCGGGCAACCAATGCTGCGGTTCATCAGGTATGTGGAGAGAAACCACATAACCGGACCACAAATACTATGTTAGAGTATAATTTAATATCTGAAGTATATTGATTCAGCATCTTTATGCCATTTCAAGCTGCTTTTGACACGCCAATCGGAAGTTGCATTGAATTAAACTGTTATGATTTACAATAAGATTCAATTTAAAAAACAAACAAACAATATTTTTTGTTGTATTTTCCCGTCAAATAACGGAGTTCCTTTGGAATTCTTCAGCTTTTTAGAACTGCCGGTTTCTCCGGTAGTGGGCGGAACTAACGCGCAAACGGCAATCTCATTGGCTGGTGCTCACCTAATATCATCCCTGTTTTGATTTCAGCGAATCAGTTCGAGCGAACGCAGACAAAGTGATTAATATTCATGACTCCAGCAGCTCATTAATCGTTAGCACGTTTTATATTGTTATTAGTAGTAGAATTCATAGTAGTATTGCTATCTTATAAGTATTATTTTTCGTTTTTTCCCCTTTTTTTAATAGAAACACTAAATGACAAACAATATTTTAAGCACCACTCACCAAGTTGAGTTAAAATGACAAATATGCATTCATATATGGTTATTCTAATTACTAAAGTTCTATCATCAAATAATATAGTATAATCAAATATAAAATTTTAGTCTGGTGAGTAAACTAAAACATTTACTAGCCAATGGCAATTCTGTTGCCAAGGTGTCCATAGAGGGTTGCTTATTGTAAAGTGTAATTATGAATTTTATTTCTATAAATTTAATTGAAAATTATATTTATATTAACATAAAATTATATACATTAAAATCATGCAAATAAATGTACTTTATTTGTTATAATAATTTAATGTAGCATAATAAAATAAATGTATTAAATATGTTTTTTTACTACTACTACTACTACTACTATTAATGTTATTGTTATATATTTATTACTTATATTTTTTAATGAACTATTATTATTACTATATTACTTACTATTAATAAATTATTATTATAAATTATATTATTATTAAATGTCAGTTGAAAAGGGAAAGTTTCATTGTTTACTATTAAATTTATTTATAGTTTTACATTATTATTATTATATAAATTCAATAAAAATAAATAAAAATATTTAGAATATTTTCAAACTGTGTCTACACACGCCACACACACATTAGTTTATTATTTAATACATTAATTACATTTATTATGAATTATATTATTATTATTATTATTAAAAACAATGTAATTAAATGTCAGTGGAAAAGGCGAAGTGAGGGGGAGAGACTTGCAGAAAGGAAGAAAGAGCTGTAGTAAAAGGAACAGAGATGGACGGCAAGATTACTCTGAGGATCAGAGACGATGGTAGAGACTGAGCTGATTTCTCTATAGACACATTTTTTTATAGAAATGTGCGAGATGGTGAGATTTCTTCAGAATGGATGAGTCATGAATTGAACTCGGCTGTGTGGATCCACAAAGTGCTGAGCATCTCTGATCAGAGGCAGCGACACTTCAAACCAGACGCAGAGGGAGAAAAGTGACATTAAGATTCCTCAAACTGCGCTTGAGTGGGACAAACGAGACAGAGCCGAATTTGGAAATGGCAGCGCGAAAGCTGTGATTTAAAAAAATGTCTAATAAAAGGGGTTCGCTGGCAGGGTCAGAACAGTCCAATTAAAACCGCGCGAGGAGCGGCAGAACAAACGCGGCTCGTCCTGCAGGGTAGCAGCCAATTAAACGCGCCTGATCAAACGGCATGGGCTGCGGTGAGATCATACTCTCTGGCGCTCGGCAGTGCTAACGAGTTCCTGTGCCCAGAGTTTGAAGGAGGAAGGGTCACAGCGCGAACTCTGGAAGTGAAGGATGAGATTAGAGATGAGATGAGGTGAAGAAAGCAAGGCAAACTGACAAAGAGATACTGTCTACTTAGGCTTCTACCTTCTAATAAAGCACTGATTTAGGACATTCTTCATAGGCAGCAACTCAAATGCAGCTCCTCACACAAAAGACCCAACCCCAGATTGACTACAATTGAATTTTCCATTAGCATGCTACTAAGCTAACAGCACAACACTCTAATAATTATCAAAATACATAGCACACATAATTATGAGGTAAAATAATGTACTTCTAACCCTAGGCCTAACTGCTTTGCATCAATTTGATCTATCCACAAAAGATGACAAGAGTTTCCTGCTAACATGTTGCTAAGCTAAAATCACAACACTCTAATAAGCATCAAAATACATGGCACACACAATTATGTAAAAAAATACTGCACTTGTCACCCTAAAACTTAATGCTTTGCATCAATTTTATCCATCCACAAAAAGATGACACGAGTTTCCAGCTAACTAAGCTAAGCTAACAGCACAACACTCTAATAAGCATCAAAATACATAGAACACACAAGTATTAGCTTAAATAGTGCACTTGTAGCCTTAAACCTAACTATTTGTAATAATTTTATCAATCCACAACAGATTACACAAGTTTTTCATCAACATGTTGCTAAGCTAACAGCACAACACCCTAATAAGCATAGAAATACAGAGTAAACAAACATATTAAGTAAAATAGTGCACTTGTAACCCTAAACCTAGAATTTTTATCAGTTTTATCAATCCACAACAGATTTCAAGAGCTTTTCGCTAACAGGTTGCTAAGCTAACAGCACAGTACTCTGCTAAGCACAAAAATACATAAAATATTAGCTAAAATAGTGCATTGTAATCCTAGGCCTAACTGCTTTGCATCAATTTGATCCTTCCACAAAAGATGACATGAGTTTCCTGCTAACTAAGCTAAGCTAACAGCACAACACTCTAATTAAGCATCAAAATACATAGCACACACAATTGTGTGGTAAAATAGTGCACTTACGGCCTTAAACCTAACTAACAGATTACAAGAGTTTTTGGCTAACATGTTGCCAAGCTAACAGCACAACATTCTAATAAGCTTAAAAATACCTACAAAAACATATTTGGTAAAATAGTGCACTTGTAACTTTAAACCTAGCATTTTTCTCAGTTATATCAATCCATTCATTTGCTATCTTGTATGGACTTTTTTTTCCCCCACTGAGCCTGACGCAATGCATTCTGGGATTGCCTTATCCACAAAATATAGCCTGCACTACAGCTAAAACTAGGCAACTTTTACAAAAGCCTTCACATCTGGAGTTAACCTATGACGCCGTCTAAGAAACAGAAGGTATTGGAAAAGAGCTAATGTTTTGGGAAGGTGGTCTGACACCTTCGGATTTCGGGATTTTCACGATGCCAAACCCGTGGCTGTGCGGTCCAGCGTTCCCGCTCTGATCTTTTGTT
Organism: Sinocyclocheilus grahami; assembly: GCF_001515645.1. Lineage (NCBI taxonomy): Eukaryota > Metazoa > Chordata > Actinopteri > Cypriniformes > Cyprinidae > Sinocyclocheilus > Sinocyclocheilus grahami. The sequence continues at coordinate 296,499 of NW_015505880.1, read as the reverse complement.
GGCTAGCACTCTGAACCCAGCGCTCTCACAGTGTGTCCAGGGGCAAGCTAAGGCCAGACACACCTGAATGTGTAAAGAAGCGTGCGGCGTCTGACACCTCGCAGGAAGCGAGCAGATGGCGAAACCTGGGCTGCTGTTCGTGTTGGATTCTATGAAGTGCTAGCTCTGGGTCGCTGGTGGACAAGACTGCCAAGAAGGGCTGAAAGCCAGGGTCAGAATGAAAAGAAAAACAGCGAGGCTACAAGAGAAGAAAGCGGAGGTGGGGAAGCGAGGGTTCGCCACCCGTAGTGACACGGAGGAAGAGAAGCAGCAGCGATGGCTGCAGGTGTCTTCGCCTTGATTTTCTCCAAGACTCCTCCAATGACTCTCAGAGGACTCTGCGACACGGTGGAAAAGCAGATGGCACATCTTAAGCATTCTGCTCACCGCTCTTGTGGGCAGCCAGAAGGCAGCTAAAAACAAACCTAAGCCCCTGGAAAGAGCACCGGCAGATTTACAGCAAAGCCTTCCTGTGTTTTCTCTGCCGCAGGTGGGCGGACACACCCTGAAGACGGCAAGATGACTGGGTATTTAATGAAGTCACCAGCTTCAGAAGCTGGCCAGGGACAAAATGAAAGAGCCCACTGGAGACCACAAATTGCAGCTGCAATGGTGGATAGTTTAATTGATTTTGATTGATGTCCGTGCAGACGTTCTGGAGCAGAGGGGCTCTCATCTGGGAGCGAGCGGACACATGTGTCGTCATTTGTATAAGTGTGTATGGGGCCTGCTCTTCTGATAAGGTTCGATGTAAATGCGGGCCCACAGCAGATGGGGATGAGAGAGTGAAGGGGGGAGCAGCCGTTTTCCCCCCTAGTGCTACCTCCTGTGTTCCTTCCTGAGCCGCATGTGTCTTGCCAAAGCCAGGATTTTCATGTAAAACTGGGCTGCCTACAAAAACCCTCAGCTTGGGTTCGGGCCCAGGAAGAAGCCTGCAAGCTGCCTGCTCCAGTGCTCGGCATTGACAAATCAGATGGCTAGACATCAGCGCACGGGGAACAAACGGATAACTCGATGCTGAGGACGACAGAGGTTCTGTGATTGGCTAGGATGGATTTAGAGTTTCTGCGACAGTAAGATTGGGTCACATTCAAGTTAACCAGAGAACGCTGGTCAGTTTCTTCAAGGGTTTGCTGAAATGGTCCTGTAGGGCAGTGTTTCTCAACTCCAGTATTGGGGACCCACCTCCCAGAATGTTTTAGATGTCTCACTAATTAAAACATCTGATTCAACTCATCGGTTTGAATGGATACGCATCTAAAACATTCTGGGAGGTTGGTCTCGAGGACTGGAAGAGGATACACACTTAAAGCAAGGGGATCCAATTAAACACACCTAACCCAACTACTCAAGGTCTTCAGGATCACTACACTCTCAGAAAAAAAAGGTACCAAAGCGGATACTGGAATGGTACCCTAATAAAAGGTATGTACCATTTAGATTTAGACCTGTTAAAAGGGTACCACTGTATTTATTTATTTAGTCATTTAGCAGACGCTTTTATCCAAAGCGACTTACAAATGAGGACAATAAAAGCAGTCAAATCTAACAAAAGAGCAACAATATATAAGTGCAAATGATAAGTATCGGTTAGCCTAACACAGTACATGTAGCAAGGTGTATATATATATATATATATATATATATACACACACATACATATACATACATATATATACAAACCCAATTCCATAAAAGTTAACAGTGTCCCAACTTTTTTGGAATCGGGTTTGTATATATATATACATACATACACGTGTGTGTGTATATATATGTATACATGCATACATACACACACACACACATATATATATATATATACACATACACACACACACACACACAAAGATAAATATAGATAAAGTAGAATTAAAATAGAATAGAAAGTGCTAGAGTTACAGGGTCAAGTAAAGGTGGAACAGATGTATTTTTAGTCATTTCTTGAAGATGGTTAAGGACTCAGCTGCTCAGATTGATTTGGGTAGGTCATTCCACCAGGAGGGAACAGTTAATGAAAAAGTCAGTGAAAGTGATTTTGTGCCTCTTTGAGATGGCACAATAATACGCCGTTCACTTGCAGAACGCAAGCTTCTAGAGGGCACATAACTCTGAAGTAATGAATTTAGGTAAATGAGCCAGTGGTGGTTTTGTAGGCAAACATTAATGCCTTGAATTTAATGCAAGCAGCTATTGGTAGCCAGTGCAAATTGATGAACAGAGGTGTGACATGCGTTCTTTTCGGTTCATTAAAGATTAATCTTGTAGCGGCATTTTGGATTAATTGTAGAGGTTTGATAGAAGTGGTTGGAAGACCTGCCAAGAGACCATTGCAATAGTCCAGCTTGGATAGAACAAGAGCTTGAGCAAGGAGTTGTGTTGCATGTTCTGAAAGAAAGGGCCTGATCTTCCTAATGTTGTATAAAGCAAATCTGCAGGACCGGGCAGTTTTATCAATGTGGTCTGAGAAATTCAGCTTATCATCAATCACAACTCCAAGGTTTCTAGCTGTTTTTGAAGGAGTTATGGTTGATGAGCCTAACTGGATGGTGAAATTTTGATGAAGTGATGGGTTTGTTGAAACCACAAGCAGTTCTGTCTTAGCCAGGTTGAGACAGTAGTGACAGACTGTAGTGACAGATTTTGTAGTGTAGAAATTTCCAGGCAGATGAACTTTACAGGATAGTGGCCCTCTAGGGGCAGGATTGGAAACCACTGACTTTAAGGGTTAGTTCGCCAAAAAAAATTGTTGACCCATTTTATTTTAGTCTTACCTCTAATGATTGACAGCTTAGCTTGGACACTGATTTCGCCTTCGCTGTTCTCCGCCACACACTCATAGATGTTCTCGTCTCGAGGTGCCCGTAGAGGCTGGATCCTTAGGACGGCCCCCGCACCTTCATCAAACTCTATTGTCTGTGTAAGAGGAAAGAGAGTCGGTATATTACACTGAAATGGTAAAATGTCATTAACACAGTTGCCGGGTAGTTAAAAATCTGGCCTGAAGACACAACGCCTGTGAATTCAATCCTAGAATTGAGAGTTACCAATCCCAAGTGTCTCGAGAGTAAGGCACTTAATTCCTAGTTGCTCAAGGGGGAACAGTCTTGGTAAATGACATGTAACTTCCCTGCTGCAAAGTTTTGGATTGATCAACCGGCATCCCCAACTTTTAACCCTTAACCCTAACTCTTCTCATGTTTACATCAATTAATTTGGATAAAAATTGTTGCGCTCCTATTATAAGGCGCCAAAATGTCCTCCAACGTCTAGATGTTGCTATGAGCTCAAATTATGTAAGAGAGTTAACTAGGCTTCTGTGTTGCTTTCACATTTGATGTCATTGTAGCGAAACAGTCGCTAGAATCAATAGGGAATTACAAAGAGGAACGAGGCTCTTTGTAAGCCAGTGGCAAAACTCTCTTTCGTTTTTTGGGGGGTGAGTTTTCAAGGCTACGATAATGAGAAGCAGCCCAGTGACGGCACACTGTCCTAAGTGTGTGCAGATCAATATCAAAGCAAAGCCTTCAGGGGAAACAAATTAATTCAAACCCCTCACGAAATGACTTTTAAATGCAACCAAGATGATAATTTGAGTGTACTCTTGGGTTCATGCCGACGAGTGAATCGGATCCACCAACGTGTTTTTGTGTTGATCTTTTTTTGAGGGAAGTTTTTCATCTTTGTTGAATAGTGACAGCGTGGTTAAATGCGGAGCTAGTTTGAATTAAGATACACTAAACATTGATCAACACTACAGCTGCCAGCTGTGTTATGACAAAAGAACACCGCAAACAAGAAAGGAATATAAGACACATGCTAAAACCCACAGAAGCTAGGATATGTATGCTACGTAAACACTTGAGATTGAACCAAAAAACAATTCCAGATGGCATTTTGTGAAAAATACCACAGAAACAGCTGATTATTCAACTGATATACTGAATACGTGCTAGCATGCCAAGTCTCACCTCGATGCGTTGAGAGTTCACCCTCTTTCCTTTCTTATTCCAGGTTACTCTTGGCTTGGGGTCACCTGTGGCTTGGCATACGAAGGATACGACACCTCCGGAGACGCCGATCATGTCGACAGGTACTTTTGTGAACCTGGGTGGAGCTAAAGAAAAGGAAAATTTACGATTAGCATTTAGCTGTTTTGGCACCAAAACGCCTTACATTCTGGCAGTTTGGTCAAAAGAGTCAAGAAAGAGATAATGACAGCTGATATCACTTCCTGTTCAGACTGGAAATGCAAAGTCAAGTTAAATGCATTGCATTGTGGGAAAATAGTCTCTTGCAGTGTTTTGTGCACATTTTAGTGAATTTAGCATATCATACATTCAACGTAGACATAAAATGTTCATTATATACTGCATAAATAGTAAGAGTAGCATGCTGCTAGCAAGCTATAGTAAACAGTGAGTGCAGGTAAAGTGAAGCTAACCCAATTTGTCACAAGGCCACTGTAACAGCAAATCAATTAAATTAAATTACCAAGTGATTGAACACACCCACACACACACAGTTTAACAGTTACTCGCAGCGCATTCAACCGTAAAATAGCGAGTGAGGGGACTACGGCTGAAGTGAGCTAGCGACCCGTTCTGCTACGATAGAGATGTCGACAAGAAACGGGGGCCGCCATGCGTCGGCGCAAATGGAAAGTGGCTGTTTTTCAGCACGCCGGTAATTACACCACAGACAACGTGCACGTTGACACCACCCTGAATAATTTATTGGCCAATGAATAATAAAGTACCTACTACTCTGCCTTGATTTGAAAGCCCCTTGTCAGGTGAAGCATCCAAAACCCTACGCACGTTTCCCGTAAGACATGCCAGCTGTAAGCTAACGACATGCAGGACTGACAGTCACTGACGATAGATCGTGACATAGCTATTCCAGCTTCTGGAGAGCAGGAGCTGTCAACTTTTTTTTTACCATTACTGCTTGTTCTTTGTGGATTACACTACTTTTGGAAAATAGGAAATTGTCATTTTTTTCCTCAGAACCCAGCACAGTTTGTTCTCGGCTCATCAAATTATCATGTTGTCTACCTCAACTCTTCTCATATCATACATTCAATGTAGACATAAAATGTTCATTATATACTGCATAAATAGTAAGAGTAGCATGCTGCTAGCAAGCTATAGTAAACAGTGAGTGCAGGTAAAGTGAAGCTAACCCAATTTGTCACAAGGCCACTGTAACAGCAAATCAATTAAATTAAATTACCAAGTGATTGAACACACCCACACACACACAGTTTAACAGTTACTCGCAGCGCATTCAACCGTAAAATAGCGAGTGAGGGGACTACGGCTGAAGTGAGCTAGCGACCCGTTCTGCTACGATAGAGATGTCGACAAGAAACGGGGGCCGCCATGCGTCGGCGCAAATGGAAAGTGGCTGTTTTTCAGCACGCCGGTAATTACACCACAGACAACGTGCACGTTGACACCACCCTGAATAATTTATTGGCCAATGAATAATAAAGTACCTACTACTCTGCCTTGATTTGAAAGCCCCTTGTCAGGTGAAGCATCCAAAACCCTACGCACGTTTCCCGTAAGACATGCCAGCTGTAAGCTAACGACATGCAGGACTGACAGTCACTGACGATAGATCGTGACATAGCTATTCCAGCTTCTGGAGAGCAGGAGCTGTCAACTTTTTTTTTTACCATTACTGCTTGTTCTTTGTGGATTACACTACTTTTGGAAAATAGGAAATTGTAATTTTTTTCCTCAGAACCCGGCACAGTTTGTTCTCGGCTCATCAAATTATCATGTTGTCTACCTCAACTCTTCTCGGCAGGCCTCCGCTGGCGCTTGCTTTTTTCTCTGCGCGGGGCAGTAGGTCAAGCTTGACACAACAAGACATGAGAAGAGGCTCTCTAGGGGGAACACGTTAAAATCCAGAATGCGCACAGATATGAGGAGATGATCAAACGGTCAGGCAAGCACGGCAAATTAATTATTAACCGCTCGTGGGCAGGCAGGCGAGCCCCTGAATCTCCGGGTGCGGATAAACACACTTGAAGCGAAGTTCCAGAGAGTGGAGAGGATGAAGCCCGAGGACTTTCTGCTTCATTCTGAAGTCATTCTGAACACAAACGCACACAGGTTCGCCACTTTAGTTAGCATGAGTCATAATTGTTTGGTAGAGCAAAAACAAGACATCAAAAACACTATGGTTCTTTGAACCGTGAGCCCGGTGGAACAGCTCCGGTGAGATTTTCAGCATGTCCTTCTGTAGCAGACGGACACTGACATTTCAGGAAAAAATTCAATAAAATAAAACAACAATTTTATTTTCATCATTTTATTTTAATACATTGTATTATTCTAATTTTAAGGATTTACCGCATTGTGACATTGTTTTCATGATATTTTCCAACCATTACAGTATCATAAGAAAGGAGAATCACTATTAAGAATTATACAATAATTGCAAAAACAACCTCAGAAGTAAAACATCTGTACAAGAATACAGTATGTTCGGGGGAGGCTGGAATTGGCTGAATTATTATAAAAATAATAATTAAAAAAATGGGGGTAATTAAAATGCACTTCTATATTGTGATATTATAGAAATAATAAAAAGTAAATGAAATATAATAATATAGAAATAATAATAAATAAAAAAAACGTATAAAATGTAAAAAATGTAAATAATGAATAAAATATTCAACTAAATAAAAAGTTTGTCAAAAGGAACTGCGCTGGCTTGAGAAATCCTGGCAAAAAAAGTTTGAACGTTTTAAAATCTTGAAGTTTGAAACAGTTAATTTTAAATAATAAAAAGTATATATATATATATATATATATTAGGGCTGGGTAAGTTAACACATTATCGCGTTAACGCATTAATTAATTAACGCCAACAATTATTTTATCGTGCATTAACACAGTTTTTATTATTATTATTATTATTATTATTAGGGATGCACCGAAATGAAAACTCTGGGCCGAAACCGAAACCGAAAACTCTGGATGCACTTGGCCCGAAAACCGAAACTGAAACCGAAAATGCTTTGTAATGATTATTTATTATTTTATTAAATAATATCAAATCATTTTGTAATACTTTTTAATTGAACTCAATAATTTTAATGATACTAAATAAAATAAAAAACAAGCCAATAAAATAACCACATTTTACTGAAAGTAACACAATAAAACTGGACATAATTTATATTAATATTGGTAACACTTTACAATAAGGTTCATTAGTTAACATTAGTTTACTACTTTAGTTAACATGAACTAAGACTGAACAATAGTTCTTTAGCATTTATTAATCTTAGTTAATGTTAATTTCAACATTTACTAATGCATTATTAAAATCAACAGTTGTGCTTGTTAACAGTTAATGCACTCTGAATTAACATGAACTAACAGTGAACAACTGCATTATTAAAACTAACATAGAAAGTTGAATAAATACTGTAATAAATGTATTGTTCGTTGTTCATTCATGTTAGTTAATACATTAACTAACATTAACTAATGGAACCTTATTGTAAAGTGTTACCTTAATATTAAATATCAATATATTATTTTTATTCACTTTTATGTAACAGAATCAGATATAAGTTTTTTGTTTTGGACTAATTATCCAAACAATGTATAGTCCTAAGCTATTATTATCAGCATGTGAGCAAAGCATAGCATCACTGAAAGCATCATTTTACCAGCGTTGTCCAGTACAGCTGAACTACAGCATGTTACAGCACAGTAGCGCTACTGCAAACAGGAACAAGTATACTGCATAGAAATTTCCTGTCACCACGTTATTTGAGCGGACTTTGCTTTTCTGGTGAGCGTGAGCGGTACATGAGCACATTCATACGAGGAGAGTGAAACCTTCACACTGAACACTGTCGGGCGGGGCTCCGTGTTGCCCAGTGACAGCCCCACAACATTACTGCTCTAGAGGAGATCTGGATGGAGGAATGGGCCAAAATACCAGCAACCGTGTGTGAAAACCTTGTGAAGACTTACAGAAAACGTTTGACCTCTGTCATTGCCAACAAAGGGTATATAACAAAGTATTGAGATGAAATTTTGTTATTGACCAAATACTTATTTTCCACCATAATTTGCAAATAAATTCTTTAAAAATCCTACAATGTGATTTTCTGGATTTTTTCCCCTCATTTTGTCTCTCATAGTTGAGGTATACCTATGATGAAAATTACAGGCCTCTCTCATCTTTTTAAGTGGGAAAACTTGCACAATTGGTGGCTGACTAAATACTTTTTTTCCCCACTGTATATTATTATATGTATATTTTCGGCTGTTTTTCTCTTTCAGCCGAGAAACGAAAATGCCATTTTCTATCACTTTTGCTGCTTAAAAAATGTTCATGCAATAATGCTGCACGGAGCGATCACACTAGTCAAACCGGACTTTGGGGGTCAAACGCACTCGGGCACAGTTAAGATTGCCTAGTGTGAATACACACTTTTATTCTCCCACCCACACCCCCATCAAGTCTTGTCCCGTGCCGCACATTTCTTCTCGGAAGGTGCCTGTTATAATGTTATGATCGAGGCTCTGGACTCTGAGCACAACTGGTTTTTCCACAACAAACTATAAAATATTTTCTATAAACACGTTAATGCCCTGACAGTGGCAAATAGCTTTGGTTTTATATTTAATTTGATTACATTAATGTTTAAATTGAGATTTACAAGAAATATTTTAACTGCTACTATGTAAAAGGAATAGTGCAATAAAAAAAGCACCTTATTTGTTTAAAGTGTTTGCAAACCAAATGTTACTGTACTTTTGTTCATATAGCAGTACTTTTAAATGAAACAAGTGCACAATACACTACTTTTGAATTATTGAATTTTGCGCATGATGCGATTAATCACAATTAATCGCAGAAAAATCATGCGATTAATCGCGATTAAAAATGTTAATCGTTGTCCAGCACTAATAGATAGATAGATAGATAGATAAAAATGTTTGTAAGAATTTTATAAAATATTAAACATCATAAAAATCGAAAATATCTTTGTTAAATAATAAATAAAATATTTAACATTAATAAGAATACAAAAATAGGTGTGCAGTGACTATTTATAGATTGGGCAAGAACATGTTGTTAAGGACATGTATTTTTTCTTGTAGGTCTGTATGAATAATCATGAGAATAATCTTTGCGATTTAACTTCACAGTATAAAATCAGAAAGTATGATATATGTATGACAGAGCATGCACAAATCTACTATTGGCATAAAAGATAAGATAGATCTAAATTGCTCACTCTTTCGGCTTTGGCTTTGCATCTTCACACTGTAAACACTAAACTGAATGACCAAAGCAAGCAAAAGGCCAAAAGTCCTCAATCAATCATTTAAACAAGAGTCGAAGAGTTGAGCAGGGCTAAAATGTGAAGGGTTACAGATCGACTTCAAGATGAAGGACAGAAAAACCAGCTGTGAGTGATGGACTGAGGTTATAGTTTAACCTCTGTTGTGTACTGTATGCATCCCGAGGTCACACATTCCCGCCGGCAGCATATCGCCGCTTCACCCGTGACCGTCAACGGCCACACACAACGGCCTGCAGTGCGCTCGTATATGGATTTTCTGACAGCCGCATCTGACGAGAGCTCGCGAGTGTAATAGAGAAGCTCTGACGAGCCGCGCTACTTCACGAGACAAAGAGGATCACTCGCGCAATTAACCTTTCCACTCGCCGACACTCACTTCTGCAGGTGTTTACAGTACACATGATGCTATGGAGGAGAAACAATACCAAATTAACATGCTTTTTATTTTCCTGATGGCACAAACAAGCACAGATGTGTCGAACAAACGGCGAGTATATGCATATGGTATAATAAAGCAATAACTGATGCCCGGGTACAGGTGTATATGAGGACAACAAAAGTGGCTCATACAATCAGATTTAAAGCTGTAATTATTTCTTTTAGGGCTATCAACAAAAATTAAAAAATTATAAAAAAATAATATATATATATAGTTATTATTAATAATCTAATAATGAATTAATAATCTAAATTATTTATTTGACATTTTATTTGATTATATTATTTTGTATTATTTTATTATTATACTTTATTATAGTTTATTATTTGTTTTTTAAAACATGACAATAAGTAATAATTATCTAATAATACATCGTATATTAAAACTAAAATATTTATAATAGATCATTAAATTCATTATAATAGAGTAGGCAACATTTGACTTAAATCTGTACGTTTTTCATTTAAAAAACTCAATATTACAAAATATTGATAATATATGAATAATATTATATTAATTATAATACTGATGCACACATATATGCAAAAAATAAAATATTAAATTATAATCAAATAGCAGGTAACTTTTCATAAAAATATATTAAAACAAAATATCAATATAAATATAATATAAAGTGTTTTTTGGTAATATATATATATATATATCTGCCACTTATTGATTTATTTTATTTTTAGGAAAAGACTATAGATGTTAAATATCTACCAAAACATGAAAATAAACAATACTACTACTATATATACACATATATTATTAATATTCATCTTATGGCAGATATGTTATCAATAATTTATCATAACTGAAGGGAAAACGTACTTGTCTTTGTCCACATGCATTATTCTTTTTAGACAGTTTTTCTCACATCAACAGCTGCAGGACTTTCGAAACGTTTCTGCTGCCTTCATTTGGAGAGACTCCTATAATAGGAGGCTCGGGGTGACAGACGCAGTTAGATGACTAACACCATAATCAACGGAGAAAAAAAAATCCTTTCGGGGCTTATATTAAAAAAAAAAGAGCTCCACATTATGCTGAGAATTAGAAAAATGCAGGCGCAAAAAATGGCTGCCCATCAGCGGCGTTTAGGAAAGGCGAGAGAGCATCACTTGTCGCCCATCTTGTTTTAAAATAGCCACCTTTCAACTGCTGATTGAGGCGTATCTGAAAGGGTAAAGAGGAACATTTTGGTGTCACGCGCACTTTAGCTCTGAAAGAGCCTATTACGGGGGATCCCGTTGCTGGATAATGTCCTGAGTGGCTGTAATTTGAGAAATCAATGTGAGGAACATGTTCAGGTAAACATCTGCGACGTTTACGCTCTAAACACAAGTCAAGCACCTGCTCTTATGATAACGAGACCAGGGTTTTGAATAGGGATGCTCCGATCTGCCTTTTTCGCCTCCGATACCGATTCCGATGCCTAGGGTTCGGTATTGGCCGATACCGATCCGATACCAGTGAAGTTTTTTTCCCTCATTTAAATAAATGTAGAATTGCTATATCTCTGTGTGTAGAACTGATCATCATTCTTTCACAATCTACTAGATACAGACTACTTCATTATAAAGAAAGATAAAATAAACAATAAATATGAAAAATATAGGTCTATGTATATTTATAAAATATGACAACAATTTATCATAAATTAGGTTAGTGGATAATTCGGCAGCAAAAGTCATTCTAGAAAAATCAGTGCATAATTATTTTAGAAATCCAAACATTTAGTAAAAAAACAATATTTTGTGGGGAACAAATAAAAGTGTTGCACTAATTGTGGTAAAATGTTACACATTGCTATTTGTAGTATTATAAAATCCATTCATTAAAAACATTCATGAATGTATTTATATATAAGTATATGCTATAAAATTAAAATACATTTCTTTTGAATGTATAGCATATTTTTTAATAAGGCAACAACATATGATAGATACGATAGGACAAAACAAATACAGTGCAGCACGAACTGTTTTTATGCAGTCTATGAGCACAAAGTGCTTACAATGTGCGCTTCCGGGAATGACTGACAGCCACAGCGAGAAAAGAGTTTGTGTGAACTTTAATGTAAGGACTTAAATATTCATATGTAGCTCACATTAAGCTATCGTATGGCTTCAGAAGTAACACAGAATAATTCGCACAATTGGGGGAATTTTTTTTTTTTTTTTAAATCTCGGATTTGGATCGGCCCGCTCTGACCGATACCCGATCCGAGAAAAATGGCACTATCGGAGCCGATACCCGATATGAATATTGGATCAGCGCATCCCTAGTTTTGAACATGATCGTATACGCCAACGAGGTCCTTACCATCATTTTCATATTTACAGCAACCTCAAAACGACAAAAGAGGGACTTGTTGAGGGATAGTTCACACAAAAATCAACATTTTCTGTTCATTTACTAGCCCTCAGGCCATGCAAGATGACTGTGAAACAGTCAAGAAGATTTTTAGCTGAAACCGTAATTATTGGTGATTCATATAACGAAAGTCAATGGCTACCTGTTTTTAAGAAATGAAAATTAAGCGTATACAGAAAACACAAAATGAATCCCTATGGCTCCGGATGATATGTTAAGGTCTTATGAAGCGAAACGATCAGTCTGTGCAAGAAACTGAACATTACTTACAACATTATTGCCTGATTATTTTCTGTGAACTGATTCTTTTGGACAGTTCGATTCAATGAACTGGTTCAATTCTCTAGTTCGTTTACATAATCCATGTAAACAATGCAATGACAATGTATACACAATTATGTCATTAAAGCACCCAATAATGATGTGAAATGTGGATGTCTGACATGTCTAAAGCATATAAAGGGAATCAACTAGACTTCAACTCACCTCAGGCGTCTGAAAGTGAGTTTGATTGAGTAATTTGTAGACCTGTGCTGCTCGAGCCACAAACGGTTTCAGACGATTCAAGCCAATTTGGTGAACTGGTTCATCTAGTTTACCAAAAAGAATTGGTTCAAAAGAATCATGATTCGTTTGTGAACTGGACATCACTCTGAACCGTTTGCCTGAGGCTCTGGATTACAGGTAATAATGTTGTAAATAATGTTCAGTTTTTTGCACAGACTGATCGTTTCGTTTCATAAGACCTCAACATATTGTCAGGAGCCCAGGGGAATTCATTTTGTGTTGCCTGCATGTGCTTTTTTGACTCTCAAAGTGCCCGTATCCATTGACTTGCATTTTATGAATCACCAAGGAGCACGGCTTCAGCTAAAATCTGCTTTACTGTTCTACCGAACTAAAAAAAAAGCCACCTACACCTTGGGTAGCTTGAGGGCGAGTAAATTAACGGCAAATTTTCATTTTTGGCTGAACGATCCCTTTAATCCTTAAATGCATACCTCGGGTCTTTAGCGACCCAGGACGTCATTCTCTACCCTCTCCCTCCTTCATTTTTTAAAGTTAGCCATCAGCTTTCTTAGTATTCCTCAATCTATTCATTATAAACAATATAACAAGAAAAAAAATATATATATATAAAATGATGTCTGATTTTTAGTGACCCAAGATATGTAAATGTATAAGTATATTTTCCCTGGGCAACAGTAATTAAATATCTGATGACTCAATACGTGCGATTTCACCTTTATTCCTCGAGGTGGCACTGTTTAATACACAATGATGACGTGATGTTTCACTCATAATTACCGCAGGCATAAAACAAACGAATATCATCAGCAAAAACTGAAATGGTTTGAATGGCTTTACTGCAGAGCAATTCCTATACGCAATGAAATATAAATGTCACTGTCATTTGATGCTGGATGTGGTGAATAAGCTGCCAGCAATCAAAATTTTGATTTTGAAGTCATTGAAAATGATAGTTTTGAGAATATGGTTGAAATCATGAATATGAGCCAGATGCTGAATGTGCTGTGGAAGTGCTCTCTGACGATGACAGCGATGGTAAAATCATCTGCTCAAACTGAACCCTTTTAAGTTTCAAAAGGTAACGAAATATGCTTTATTTTATTCTTCTGTAACTGTTCTTAAAATATCAGGAGAGTTTTTTTGCTATTGCAGCAGTTAGAGATCCATCCGTGTTGGATATATAGGTCCGAGTCGCTAAAGACACGAATATGTAATAATGATTGGTGAAACATTCATGCATTTAAGAGTTAACTGATGCACATTTGTGATGATAAAGCGAGTAAAACCAGAAGAGAAAGTCCTGCGTGTGGGACAGAGGCGAGAGGAAAAGGACTGTGTCTCAGGTTTAGCTTCGGCTGCTTGAACACAGAGATTTGTGGCCGTGTGCTCGACTGGCTCTCGTATGGTCTCAGCGGGCTTCGGCCGACAGCGCTTCATCCTCCCAATTGGACTTTTTCTCTCTCTCTGGTCACATGAAACCAACATGCCTATCAGTCAACAGATCTGACTTCAGACCGGGCCATTGCTATGGAAACACACGGACCGAGCATTTCTCTTTCGCCGGATAATCGACCGCTGTGAGCAGGAACGATAAAAGGACAGAAAAAATGATATATATCTAGTTATATGAGGTAATGCAAATCATAAGTCAAAAATATAGTTATGGAGCATCTGTGAGCAACTAAATCGACTCAGAAGAGATTTCTAAACAGATGGCGGTAAAGGTCATATGTGGTTTTGTGCAGATGTTTTTCGTGAGGTCATCATTAGCGCTAAGCGGGTCGCTTAGATCTTATACTGCAGAGCATGACAATGGCATTTGGGCATGATTTAAATAAATAAAGCCTAAATAACATCTCAGTTGTGTCTCATAGGCCGAATGAGGTCATTTGTTTCTTTTTTTTAATTAAAAATCACTATTATCATTAACTTATTAGATTTTAATCAGCAAAAACAAAAATAAATAAATATTTGAACATTTTGAATGTGATTAATTACATTCACTTATATTTGGGGAAAAAATAGAATAATAATGATTATTATTATTGTCAGCTTATCAGAATTTTTAATAAAAAAAAAAAAAAAATCTTTTAATGAGGTAATGCAAATCATAAGTCAAAAATATAGTTATGGAGCATCTGTGAGCAACTAAATCGACTCAGAAGAGATTTCTAAACAGATGGCGGTAAAGGTCATATGTGGTTTTGTGCAGATGTTTTTCGTGAGGTCATCATTAGCGCTAAGCGGGTCGCTTAGATCTTATACTGCAGAGCATGACAACGGCATTTGGGCATGATTTAAATAAATAAAGCCTAAATAACATCTCAGTTGTGTCTCATAGGCCGAATGAGGTCATTTGTTTCTTTTTTTTTATTAAAAATCACTATTATCATTAACTTATTAGATTTTAATCAGCAAAAACAAAAATAAATAAATATTTGAACATTTTGAATGTGATTAATTACATTCACTTATATTTGGGGAAAAAATAGAATAATAATGATTATTATTATTGTCAGCTTATCAGAATTTTTAATAAAAAAAAAAAAAAATCTTTTAAACATCTCCATTACTTCTCCTAGACAATAATGAGAATTAAGTGGATATGGAAATGCTTATGGAGATATGCATTTGATATGCAAATGGAGAAATTTAATTCTGTAAATAATTAAACAAATTTTTAAAATAAAAATATTTTTTTTAATAAAAAAAATAATGACTTGATTTATTATTGTAGTCTTTTTATTGTTGTCGTTTTTTTCTTCTAAGATTTATTTTTCTATAAATAAATCTAAATTTAAAGTAGTAGTAGTAGTAGTAGTAATATTATAATTATACATTTCCCCAATTGTAAGTCACTTTGGATAAAAGCGTCTACTAAATGAATAAACTTAAATGTAATAATTGATTATTATTGGCTCATCTGAATTAAACAACATTATTAATAAAAAAAACATAACTGAGTTCTCTTTAACATCTGAATTATTTCTCATAGACAGCAATGAGATTAAGTGGAGAGCAAATATGAAAATTGTTTCTCAGGAAAAAAAAAAATCTAGGGTTAAATATTAATAAAACTACAACTATAAAATAAATCATTATCAGCTTATAATATATCATTTTAGAATAAATATACTCTTATGTATGCAAGCTATCAACAACAGGAAGTCACTGTGCTTATATTCTTCCCACAATCCTCCTGCCATATTACTACAATTACCACTGATTATGATACTCCAAGCTGACCCTAATGAGCCGCTTGTTTCTGGATAAGAAAATCTTTAGCAGGTGCGGGGTGAGCAAGTCAAAATCTACCGAGAGCTTTAGGAAATTAAGTTTAACAATAAGGCCAATTTTGCAACGGCCGGGCCACTGAGACCAGGAGGAAATTGCAACAATCTAATGTGATTTGCAGCGTCCTCGGGCGATTGGTACTTGTTGACAGGCCTCGTAAAAACGGACACCTGCGATCGCTTGAGGGTTGAAGTCCTCGGAGTGGACAGCGTGGGCCGTGAGAATCTCAAATGAGCGTTTAGAGTCATTTACAAAGATTAGATCACGATAAAGCTGTACAAGATGGACATGAAGGAAAAAAATCCAAGCTGGATATACACTAAAGCCCAAATGACGGTGAATAAACATCTCACTATGGATGAAACATGTCGCAAGCTGAGAAAAAGAGAACACAAACAACATCATTATGTCAGTCAGGCTTGAATTCAACGGCTGACCGCTTTTAATTGTAGCCGTGACATCAATTATGCAAATGAGAACAATAAACAAACTAAAACGAGCATCGCTAGATCAAATAGACAAACAAAATCATCAAATATTCGCCTCAGCACATGTAATACATGTAATCAAAGCCCACTTGGGTATCCGTAAACTATTAATTCCTTCTCATACAGTTTTCGAATTTGCTCGCAAATTGATCGTGGAGTCAAAAAAGAAAGCGTCTTTTTAATCTATCGATGCAAGGACTGATGGGACTTGAGTAAAGGGCTCAGCCGGCGATGTGGGATCACGAAGGTGACATGCAATAATCATTTTTGACATTCAGTAAATCCGAGCCTGCTAATCTGCTTCATGATTAATCTGGGCTGCCCAGGAAAGTGTGTGTGTGTGTGTGTGTGTGTGAGTGTGTGTGTCTGTATAGAGCAGGTGGAGGTGATCCACCGAGGTGCCATCTGCTGGTCAAATTAACTACTGGAGGACTTTAAATAGATAAAAATACTGTTATTTACTCACACTTGTGTTGTTCCGAACATGTGTAACATGTTCGGAACAATATAAGATATTTTGACGAATGTTTACGCTGCTCTTTTCCATATAATGAAAGCATATGGTGATCAGGGGCTGTTGATCTCCAAAAAAGTGCCGTAATGTTAGTCCATATACATTACAAGTCTCCCAAACCTGTACGATAGATTTGAGCAAAAAAATGTGGTCCTTTGCATAGTGAATCTGAAATCTCATTTGTACTTCCACATATTCAAACTTGACATGCATCTTTAATTATGACATTATTTGCTTTAAAAAAGAAAAACATAATAAGTTTTGGCTTATTTTCTAAGTAAAGACTTGAAACACATCTCACAAGTCATAGGGACAACTTTTAATGCTTGAACAAGAGAAATGGCAGAAATCTTCACATTTAACATGTATTCTGGAACAACAATGTCTTTAATTATGTCTTTAATATGCATATTGCATGCAAAGACTTGAAATACATCGCACGAGTCATACGGACAACTTTTCCGATGCCTTTTTGTCGATTCTTGACCTTGGCATGCCCTGATCACAATTCTTGGAAAGGAGCAGCACGAACATTTGTTGAAACATCTCTTTTGGTGATCTACGAAACAAAAAAAGTCTTATGGGTTTTGGAACATCAACATACGACTTGCGCACTGTATTACAAGTCTCCTAGAGTCGTAGGATAGATTTGTGTGAGAAACAGGAAGAACATTTGAAAAATGTACCAAAAATCTGAAATATACGTTTTCATTTTTAAACTTGATACGCAAGAAACTTGAATCGCCAACGTTTTTAACTGCGACGCTATTTGCTATAATAAAGCAAGAAATTTCTACATATTTTGCATGCAAAGACTTTGCACGAATCATACAGACAACTTTTCCGGTGCCTTTTTGTTGATTCTTGACCTTGACTTGCCCTGCTCACAATTCTTGGAAAGGAGCAGCATGAAGATTTGTCAAAATGTCTCTATTGGTGCTCTAGGGAAGAGAAAGTCTTATGTCTACACAAAAGTCTACACTTGCGCACTATAATCGAAGTCTCCTAAAGTCGTAAGATATATTTGCGTGAGAAACAGGAAGAAACTGAAATCTTTTTCTTCATAAACCTCTAATATGTACTTTTACACATTCATACTTGACATGCAAGAAACTTGACGAATCAATGTTTTTATTTATGATGCTATTTGCTGTAAAACTTTGTTTTCTTTTTGCATTTTCCTGGTGCTTTTTTGTCATTTCTTGACCTTGACATGCTCTAGTCACAATTCTTGGAAAGGAGCAGCGTGAACATTTGTCGAAGCATCTCTTTTGGTGCTCAACGATAGAACATCATGAGCGTGAAGGGATTTATTTTTTGGTAAACTAGCCCTTTAACAAGCAACCCAAAAAGCCTCTGCATGGTCTGCAGACGGATGCCGCCCTGAGCCATGAGCATCAGAGATTTACTTTGGCAATCGAGCTGCGTCAGGGAGGTTAAACCGCAGCACTGTATGAAGCAGGTAATGAGGGACATTCGGGCCTTTTAGCTGATAACTTTAAAGAGACAAGACGAAGGTGGGGGGTTCTTTCCCTCAGGGGCCTGAAATCTCTCACTTGGAAGCTTCAAAGGAAAAATTAATTATTGAAATCGCTCGCGTCACTTTCTGCCCGAGTCAATCAAAGCGGAGAGGAGCTGGCAAGGGCGCGGGCGGCACACGGACACTTAAGGAGATTGCTAAATGCTACGGCATGCCGCTTCCCGAAAAATCACGACATAGCGAGCGCCGCTCTGAGAAACGTCAACAAACGAGCCTTTGGCGGGATTCCTGATATAGCGACGGCTACAGGAAATCATTGTAAGCGCACGGTCCAAACATAAACACTCGAAATGGAAGAATAACACAGGCATGTGTTATCAAGGCTGCAGAAACACAAAAGTCATTTTATGGTGCTACGTGGGACCACAGTATTGTGCAGATTGCGGTGTACAGTTTTGACACGGGATATTTTGGTCCGGTCAGCGCGGCGCTGGACAGGGTGTCTGGAGGTTTTCAGTGGGGGTTAGAGAGGTTCAGATTGGGTATTTTGTGGTCAGACGGAGGCACACCCAAGCTAAATGAACTGTTTTTAGAGCTTGTGTGGACGATTGTGGGAAAGCGGACACCTCATCCCAAATTGAAGCATATGAATTAAAGCGTGTGTCGTTGAAATAATGCTAATATATACAAAAGTTTAGACTGAAATTACACTAGACTGACAATTTTTTTGCATGATCATAAAAAACATTTCTGGTCAAACGTCTTGTTATTTTGAAGACAGATCTAAAAGCTTATTGTTATAAACTGTTATTTTAAAGACAAATATTGTGAAGCTAAATTACAAGAGCTTTCATTTTAGCTATAAAAACAAATACAAATCATTTCGTTTTTTTTTTTTTTTTGGCCACAACACAATTATATGCATTTGTCTTATAGTCAAAAATGCATTTATGTTTTTAATTTTATATCATGTAATGTTTTACTATATATTATTTTCTGTATAATAAAGCAATTCTAAAACAAATTCATTATAAATAAAAACAACATTTACAAACACATACATCTAGAAATATATAAACATATATTTTCATTGAATATTAAATTGTATGTAATAAAATTAATTATAAAACAAATGAATTAAATAAATGTAACATTTACACACATCTATAAATATTATATATATATATATACACACACACACACACACACACACACAAATTTTATATCATGTAATGTTTTACTATATATTATTTTCTGTATAATAAAGCAATTCTAAAACAAATTCATTATAAATAAAAACAACATTTACAAACACATACATCTAGAAATATATAAACATATATTTTCATTGAATATTAAATTGTATGTAATAAAATTATGTATAATGAATTAAATAAATGTAACATGTACACACATCTATAAATATTATATATATATATATATATATTTTGGCCACAACACAATTATATGCATTTGTCTTATAGTCAAAAATGCATTTATGTTTTTAATTTTATATCATGTAATGTTTTACTATATATTATTTTCTGTATAATAAAGCAATTCTAAAACAAATTCATTATAAATAAAAACAACATTTACAAACACATACATCTAGAAATATATAAACATATATTTTCATTGAATATTAAATTGTATGTAATAAAATTAATTATAAAACAAATGAATTAAATAAATGTAACATTTACACACATCTATAAATATTATATATATATATATACACACACACACACACACACACACACAAATGTATGTTTAGTTTATAATTTATTACAAAAAATAACATACCGTAACACATACAGTATCTACACATACATAAGCACACACCAAGCTAAACCAGATCTAATGCTAGTATGTATTCATCTGACGCCAGCAAGTCCTAAAGTGAGGATGAAGACTGTGTGTGTGTGTGTGTGTGTGTGTGTGTGTGCGTGCACGTGCACTCAGAAGCTAATTGTGCAAATGTAAAACTGCTGGACCAATGGAGTTTGTCAGAGCACTCATGTGTGTGTGTGTGTGTGTGTGTGTGTGTGTGTGTGCGTGCAAGAAGCTAATTGTGCAAATGTAAAACTGCTGGACTTTCTGCACACACACACACACACACACACACACACACACACACACACACACACACACACAAA
>NW_015505880.1:247925-274466 GCF_001515645.1 Sinocyclocheilus grahami | reverse complement strand
TTTATATTTATATAAACAAATATACACACACACACACACACACACACACACACACACACAAACAAGCCCCAAGCTTTATTACCATAGGCCAGATTTATTCACAACCCTTTTTTCTTTTTGATTAAAAATGTCTCCTCCACATGTTGATTTATGAGAGCATGAGTGAGCGAGAGGGAGGGAGGCGGTGAGGATGACATCATGCAGTTGGCAACCTCTCGCAGAGGTGACATCCACTCGCTTTGTGTGTGTGTGTGTGTGTGTGTATCTCTAAGTAAAGGCCCGTGTGCGGCGCAGCTGTACGAGACAACGACCACAAATCCACCTGGGCGGCGTGTGTGGGCTGAACGGTGCCTTTAAAACAGGTGTTTGTAAGAACAAAAACCATTTAAAGTCCATATGAAACAGATCACAGCCTAATTTACATCCACAATTGGATGCATTTCTGAGAAAAGAAAAACTAATTTGACAATTGATTTATCTATGCGATGCTACTTGCTTTACTAGAAACAGGCAACGTTTTCCAATTAGTAGCAGTGTAGCATGAAAATGCGATTATGACCATGCTAGCCAGTGCGATTATAGTACTATCCTAAAATTTGAAGTGATTAGAGCTCTGGGACAATGTGCAATGCCTAGTAAACATCTGAATCACACAGAAGACACAAAAACACAGACACGCAGAGCAATTCTGAGGGTGTCACGGTATGAAAACAGAGATGGATTGATAGTGAGAAATGATATATCCTACAGTCATAGGTGGTGCATAAAAAAAACAGAAAACACAAATGTGATCTCGTTAATGTCTCAATTGTTTGTCCTAGATTACATTGAGCATAAACAGACAACAAATGGAGGCTAGTGTCCAGTTCAGACTTTACTCATCATTTCCTGAAGAGATCTCGACAATGTCTCAAACCGTGCTCAGATTTGTCAGAGGTCTCATATGAACTCAAACATTTCTTAATCGATCCATTTTAATTGTATAGCTGTTTTGGGAAAATTAAAATAAAAATGTATGACAATTATGGATTATTTTGGGTCTCTTTTTAAAGATTTTGAGGAGAAACGCAAGTATACAAATGCAAAGAATAGCCAAATTTTGGACTGAATATATGAATGCAAAAAAAGAGCCAAATTTTAAATGGAAGTATACAAACACGAAAATAATTACATTTTGGATGAAATTATGTGAATGCAAAAATTAACCTGATTTTTTTGGACAGAGCATACGAAAGCAACAAATAGTCAAATTTTGCCAAAGTATATGGACCAAAGTATATGAACAGAAAAAATAGCAAATTTTTTTTGGACGGAAGTATTCAAACGCAAAAAAATAGCCACATTTCGGACGAAATTATATGAATGCAAAAAATCAGCTAATTTCTTAATCGACTGGCATGTTATTGTAAGGCTAGTCAATTAGTCAACTATTGTGAATCATCGTTAATGTTTAGTCTTAATCTTAAAATTAGCCAAACAAAAGGCTAGAAACATATTGTACACAAGTATATGAACACAAAAAAGTCAAATTTTGGATGCAAGTACATGAACGATAAAAACCCGGAAAAATTCCTTAATCGACTAGCACCGACTTAATTGGTTATTGGACGCCAAGTGAATTAGTCGACCATCGTGAACTATCACTAACGTTAAACAAGTAAAGCTTGTTTAGTCTTAATCTTGAAATTAGTTCTAAACAAAAGGCTAGAAAGAGAATGTACACAAACACAAATATACCTAAAACCTTTTTTTTTTAATTTTTTTAAGAAATTGAGAAACAACGCTTATAGCTCCATTGTGCTTTGTTGCGTTCTAAAATGCATAAATACAAAGTTTCGTGCCATTTTTGCATTTCCAAACTTAGTTTTTTTAAGATTGCGTCACAAAAAGAATAACTTATTTTGGAGAAAATCCATTCCATTGCAGTACATCTAGACATTCTTGAATGCATCTGAAGTAAACACCCCTTTATAAGCGTAAACCTGAATAAAACGTAAGTCATATAGTAGACGTTCAAGCACGACTAGTAATAGTTTTGTTCACCCTCATTGCGTCAGATGTACATTAGCTTCTGGGCCGCCTTACATAACCAACATACAGCAGAACAGATCAATGTCGGGCACACAAAGACGTGGCATATCTGACAGCGGCCCATTCTCACGTTATCTCTCGGGCAGCGCCTGAATTACACCTATTTTAGGCTTGAAAGCAGCAGGGGGAGGCTTTACCTCCACTTTCATCCCGCGCTCGCACTCGCCCCTCTTTACTTCACTTGACTCTTTGTTTTGTTTCCCTAATGGTCTCTAAACCCATCTTAGGGGAGAAATGGTGCAGAACAAATCCTGACTTCGAGCTTTGGAAATTAAAAGACAGCGCAGGCCCCGATCCGTCTGATGAAGAGATATACACGCGGAAAAGAGAGACGAAATAATCCGATAAACAGTGATCTCGCGCTTCACGTCTCTACATGTACGGGGAGATCCTTAAACCCACACAGTTTTGTTTTTGATGATTATGAAACCTACTAGTCGGTGGTTTGCCTGGATGACTAGCTGATTAATCAGTTTAATCAAGTCCTGTATAATTAGATTAATTTCGGGTTCAATTGACCTAAAAAATACAAATTTTCTGAGAGGATTTAATCATGTAAACATTCTAACAGATAAAACTAATTAAATTACAGATAAAAATATCAACAAAAAAATTTCATTGAATTTCTTATTAACTAGCAGGTAAGTAAAGCTTAAGTTTAGTCTTAATTTTAAAAATTGTTGCAAACAAAAGTTCTGAAACAATTTACACAAATATACCAATGCAAACTTTGGTTTTCTGTAAAGCTGCTTTACAACGATTTGTATCGTGAAAAGCGCTATACAAATAAACTTCAATTGAATAGAAAAATCCAGATTTTTTTAAACGAGTGGAAAGAAGGTTAATCAACTAGTTGACCATCGCTAATGCTAAGAAACGCTTAAATTTAGTCTTAACCTCAAGTTGTCACAACCAAAAGGTTTCTTTCATATATTAAACCTCCTGCTGAAATGACAGAACTTCTCACAACTGCTCATGAGAATAGTCCTACATTTTAATAGTTACGTATTAGTTACGAGTATACAGGCCAATGATATTGACTCTTAAACCACTGAATCAGCCAATATTGGGTCTGTAATGGTAATGCATCAATGTTGTTCCAAAATGGCTGCCCTTAACCATTGAATCAGCCTATATTGGGCGTGCAATGGTAATATGTTAAAGTTGACCCAAAACGGTAGCCCTCAACCACTGATTTGGCCATTATTGGGTCGGCAATGATAATACGTTGCGTTGACCCAAAAATGCCACCCTAAATCAGCCAATATTAGATCAAAAGTCTTAACATTTGCATAGCACTAACTCTTAATTCTAGAAAAAAATCAACTAGTTGACCATCGCTAATGCTAAGAAACGCTTAAATTTAGTCTTAACCTCAAGTTGTCACAACCAAAAGGTTTCTTTCAAATATTAAACCTCCTGCTGAAATGACAGAACTTCTCACAACTGCTCATGAGAATAGTCCAACATTTTAATAGTTACGTATTAGTTACGAGTATACAGGCCAATGATATTGACTCTTAAACCACTGAATCAGCCTATATTGGGCGTGCAATGGTAATATGTTAAAGTTGACCCAAAACGGTAGCCCTCAACCACTGATTTGGCCATTATTGGGTCGGCAATGATAATACGTTGCGTTGACCCAAAAATGGCACCCTAAATCAGCCAATATTAGATCAAAAGTCTTAACATTTGCATAGCACTAACTCTTAATTCTAGAAAAAAAACGGTCTATTCTAGAGTTTTGACACACTTGAGACTTAAACTTGACTCTTAAACTCAAGTTTCATCTTAGTTTGCTCTTACATAAGGCCAAGGAGCCGGTGAGCAGCGGAGACAGCAGCAGGGCACTCAGGGAGAGCAGGATAGGCAGGTGGCTGGCTGGCATCATGTCGCAGATGAACTCTGACCTGGCTGGAGAGCCGTGGCCCCACAGGCTGGAGACGAAGGGTCGGCACGCTGGATGTGTGGCACTCTGGAGGAGAGAAAACAGGAGAATGCAGATGACTAATGACGCTCTCGCTCACAGACAAGAAAAACACAAAAATGTTAACATTGTTTCACCAGTCAACCATCAAGTACATTCACACTCTTTACCAGAATGTTCAGTTTGAGCCTGTTCATTTTCCCTCAGACTCCCAATTACAGTTTCACACAACTCATAATTAGTCAGGCTTTATCGCTGGATCTTGTCATTATTTACTTATCCGCCCATCTTGTAATTACCAAGACACTCATCAATATTTCAGACGCGTCTCTTTGTTTTAGCCAAATTGCGATTAATCCCCCCCGTCACTGCTTTCTGCCTTGGGAGTCGACTCGCGGGTTGCTGCGTTTCTCACACATGCAGGGCGGAAACCCGGCGAACGTGCTTGTACACCATTTAATTAAAGATGGCAAGAACATCAGATGGCAAGATGGCAAGAGACGCACGAACATGTGTAGTTGCTTTCGGAAGCGCTCGCTCACGTCGAGAATGAAAGAGATGTTGACATGAAGTGCTGAGACTCTGTAAAGAGTGACTGCGGCATCTGTAGATGAACCTCCAGGCCTGTGTGACTCAGTAAGGGTGTTCAAACAAGTCACAGTCCAAGATGGCACTTTTTTTTTTACTTGTGCCCCGGGGATCTGGTAGAGGACCAACAGTGGAAGCTGAGGAACTACTAAATGGACTGACAAATGGCTGATATTAAAAGTCTATGATATTTTGTCTAAATAAATTAGAAATAAAACCACTAAATGCTATAAGTGAATTCATTTTTAAAGAAAATAAAAACATTTTTCATTTTCTAGAAAAAAAAAGGTTAACTTGAAGCTTAATCAAATATTTTAAAATATTTTAAATTTTCTAAAAAAAAATGATCAAAGATTAACTTAGTGTTAAATGATGGGAAACATAATTTAAATGTAAAAATAAGAGAAATGAGCATGTAAAATTAAATATACAACATTAGCCAATACAAATAAAATAAAATAAAATAAATGGTACTGACACACTGTGCCTTCGTCATAAAAATAAATTATATTTTTTATTTTGGATAAAATATTATATTTAAGCACAAAATTAACTGATAAATGTCTAAATAAATTAGAAATAAAACGCCAAAGTGTATTCCCAAAAAATAAACATTGACAATATTTTTTATAATATTATATAAAATACTATTAATAATACTGTATGAAATATTACAATAATATTGTCCCAAAATGTATTTAATATAAAAATTATACAAAAAATAAAGAGAAGTCATCAACACTGAAAACGAAACAGTCAAATGTCACCAAGAAGCCAAGACAGCTATATGATTGTGGGTGCCGGCATAATGCACTGCAACAGCCCACTCTTGTTCTCTTCCTCGGAGGGCACGTGAAACACTTCAAACTTTCATAATAAGTCCATTGTGTCCTTCTGCTGCGATCAACACAATAACACAACCATCACATACACACACGCTGTGTCAGTTTGCATTGCTATTTGTGCTCCTCTAGTGTGGCGTGTTATGTTTCCAGAGAGCCTGTAAGTCATAATGCGCAAGTGAGGACCTAGTGACAGCTGGCTTGTCAGCTTGGGGTTTCCTGTCAACCTGCATGGCGACACTAGAAATTCCGCCTCACATAAACAATTGAAAACGTCAGTCGAGGGATTCGGCTCTGGAGCGCCACAAACAGAGGGCCAAAGCAGGCACGGAATGCCCAGACAAAGAGGAGGAATATGTCCGCCCTGATTTACGACGCTCTCCTACGCTGGCTGTCCAAGTCAGATTCCAAATGCAGCTCCCGTTCACCATGTCTGGAAGGTGAAGGTTTGAAGTTTCATTGCAACAGTGTGATACAACGAAAGGCAAACTAACAATGCATTCATCAAAGGCAGTCAATTTGTGTCACGCTTGGGGTGAAACGATTCAATTTCACGAATGCAACACGGTCGCATTTGTTGGTGCAAAAGTTAATGAAGCCAACTGACGTCAGAATATAAATGTTTCGCGAATCAAATGCTCTCAATTCATGTTCCCCAATTTGGCTAGCCCCCAAAGGCTGGGAAAATAAGCACATTTCAACTGTACTGTCATGCAATATGCACAAGGACCTGTGTGTATGAATAATTGAGCTGGACGGAGAGGCGAATGTTATGAACTCGTTGGGGAGCGACACTACATGCACAGCCACTATGCAACAACTTTTGCGTCATGCCATTATGGTTTGGCATGCCATTCATGCCACAACAATGTGTTGCATGCATTTGATGCAAAATTGTGCCACACTTGGTACATACAAACAGCTTTTTTAAACAAGCCATTATGAGCCAAGGATATGCAATGCCTTCGGATACCAGCATTGCAACCACTGACAGTCAGTCGAGCGGCTCTCGAGACGTGCATTTATGCGTGCCCAGGTCTTTTATCTTTCCAGGTCTCTCTATCTCCTATCTTTCTTGCTACCTCCAGCCAATGGCGATATGCCGTACAAGAGTGTGTTTTCTTTTTAATGGAGAGCACCAGCAGTCAGATGCAATCAGGGCTGCGCTCATGACTGGCTGGCTTCCTAATCCTGCACATTTCCATGCATTATTAATGCTAACATGTTGGATTCGGCACTGAAACGGAGAGATACGACAACAGACAGAAAAGAGAGTGAAAGATTGAAAGATTTGGCATTTCAAACTGGGGTGCACGAAAAGATGCGCCCTGCGGTTGCAAGAATAATAAGAGTGTTAAAATGGGGCAAGACACAACTGTATTGTAGTGCGTGAACGAAAATAACAAACTTCTTCTAAATGAACGGCGAAGAAGAGTCGTAAACATTTGGAACGGCCAAGTACAAACCGTAGCTGCGGAAAGCACATGCTGCATTTAATGCGCTCGCATTAATGTGAGAGATGATTATGAAATCCGCAGTCCTGAGAAACGAAAACAGAAAGACAGCTAGCACTGAGTTTGTGCATACATGAAGCAGTTTGTCCCGATGTGTGCAAACAGATTGACGCAAGAATGCAAAAATCTGGTAGCAGCGCATGCCGATGAAGAAACCACTGTGCAGATGCTTAGAAAAGAAATAGATGCAGCTGCATAACAACTGGGAGGACAATAGTGTGTGTGTGAGAGAGATTTTTAAAGCTGGATAATCAGAGGAGGAAGCCAGATCGGAGTCCCCAGCGAGTCTGAGTGAGGGAAGAAACCATGGCGAACATCCAATTAAAACTCCAATTAAGCGCCCCAGAGAACGTTCCTCAATATAGAGATCAAACCGCTGATAACATGCAATCGGGCGTGATCTCAAAGATCCTGCTACAACTTGTCTGCAACGCTCTCTTAACCCCTAATAGTCACCTTTGACTCAAGATATTGTAGGTGATTGCATGCTAGTAGGGCTGCTAACATCCCAATGCTACAAAGAAAGATTTATCAGCATCACAAAGCTAACGAATGCTAATTACACTTCTATATTAGCTAAACAACAAGTGATGCACGCTGTGAAGTGAGTAGCGTGTCATTACGCACAATCCCGCCACCAAAAATGAGTGGAAAAGAACACGGGATCTTGATTTTTTGCTGGGCCCTCTGATTGGATATACGCACTAAAAAACGTGATGGTTTAAAACCAGATTCAAGACAAAGTCCTCAGAGGGGTCTCATAAAACAATGCCACGGCCATTTCTATTTACGAGCGAATGTAATATCCCTTAAAGAGCCCCTCGTAATGGCGCCATTCCCTCCGTATGCTACCGGCAACGGAGGCCCTTGTGAATGGCTCTTGATTCAGTCCAATTATCAAGGACACACACTACTCCTGCGGTCACACACGCTTATGTGTCTGTCCGCGGCCGTAAAGTGAGAGAACTCGAGCACACACACATCTGGCTTTCATGTCAGCGCCAGATTTTACTGTGTAGTCCAGGTGGCTTGAGTTCGTGTTTGTCTTTCTTTGCTGTCCAAGCTGCCATTTTGAATAGTGCACAGAGAGAGGCCAGCGTTCGTCCCTATGGCAAATTCAGCCAGAGGTGCTTTCACAATTCATCTACCATTTCCACTGCAGTTCTGACAGTACAGCTGACATTTAAAGTCAATGGTAAATCCAAGTTTGTATCATTTAAAACAAGTATACACAAAACACTGTGAAATCCAATAACAAGAACCCAGAGAGTTGCAACACCGGTGACATGCATTAATTGTGACACAAAAACAATACTGATGGTACTTCCTACCTCACTGGAAGCATTTTATGATACTTTACCAATTACTTTCCTTGCTTTCTGCCCTAAAGAATCATTAGTACCAAGTAAATGTCACACACATGCACAAAAAAAACATGCAAGTATTTTTTTTATTAAAATACAAAATTAAGTTAAATAATAAATGAAATATAATAATACATATAATTATTATTATTATTAGTAATATAATAATAATAACTATGATAATAATTACAAGAAATATTATAATTATTACTATTAATTATCATTAGTAATATTAATATAAATATAACAATCTAAATCTAAATACTATATCATTAAATACAGAGCAACAAATACAATAGATAGATAGATAGAAAGGAAAATGAGAATGTATAAATAGATATCCAATGTCTACAATATCTACCTAATTTTCTCTGTAATCTACAATTTCATATTTAAGTTTTTTTTTTTAGGGTGAATTCTGACTTGTGACGAGAATAAACGGGACATGTTCTTGACAGATTTAGTGAGATTCATCTTAAAGCCTCGCCGTACACTGCCAATGTTGAGTAATCATATGCATTTGCATGCATTTGTGGGAGCATTATGTAAATATTTTTTGCCAGTTCTATCCTCTCCCTCTAATGCGCCACACAGATGCATAACAATCACAGCATTATCAGGTGATTGCCTTTCATTTCAAGGCACACACCTTCCATCGCAGTCATGGCTGCAATCCACAGAGACACAGAGAGAAGACAGTGACGTCTTCTGTGACCAAAGCCTCCTGCCTTTGTGTTTGTTTACAATGGCAGCGAGATGATCTACAGCTTTTCCCTGCGCTGCAGATGTGCCGTGGAGCCGAGATGAAATGTTTGATGAAAAATAACACACGCAGGAGTCGCTCTGTCTCCACTTCAGATGCAGAACAGTGACAGGCAAGAGAAGCAGGCAGGGGGCTTTTGCCAAGAAAACGTCTTTCTCCTATATCCTCTCCAAACAGCCGTTACATAATTCTGAGTCTTGAGTACAACCAGAATGGAGAGTGTATGTGTGTGCGTGTCAGAACAAAGCAAACGCTGCTTCACGCTGACATGTCATTCTGAGAAAACCAGGTGGCACGTTTGACCTTTGCGCTTTCAGGGAGATAAATCCAAGAGTCCTTTCACTTCTGTGAGGGGAACAGACGTGCTGCAATGCAGTCAAACTCACATAAAGCTTGGAGGCTTTTAGTTCATATCTGTTAGCTGTGAGGCTAACATCTATGTGCTAGCACACTCCTAAACAGGGAGGAAATAAACCTTTAGAAGATTAAGACTGACAGTCCTATGTACATTTTTATCCAATAAAATACTCTCTATAATTAGAATGTCTCCATTCCCCACTACTACCTTCAACTGACTAGCAATAGCAATAACAAATCATATTTAATGGTTGTGATGAACTAATATGCTACATCTTCAGTGCATCCCACCCTAAACTGAGTGTTTCAACTGCTAATGTGTCAACATTTCCATTACATTGCGTTCAAGGTATAAAATGGGATTCCCTGGGAATCGAACCCATGACCTTGGCATTGCTAATGCTCTGCTAGTTGAGCTGCAGAAATGTCAACACAGCACTAGTAAAGCCATTTAATTGGCAAAAGTGTTGGTTAGCCTATCAGCATCGCCCTCAAGTTTTCTGATTGTGCACTAAAATGGAAAAGCAGTTGGATATTTTCAGTGTAGGACATATGTGACCCTGGAGCACAAAACCAGTAATAAGTAGCACAGGTATATTTGTAGCAATAGCCAACAATACACAGTATGGGTCAAAAATCTTTAGGATATTAAGTAAGAATTAAGTAAAGATCATGTTCCATGAAGATATTTTGTAAATGTTCTACTGTAAATATATCAAAACTTAATTTTTGATTAGTAATATGCATTGGTAAGAACTTCATTTGGACAACTTTAAAGGTGATTTTGTCAATATTTTGATTTTTTTGCACCCTCAGATTCCAGATTTTCAAATAGTTGTATCTACCCTTATGACTGGTTTTGTGGTCCAGGGTCACATATTGTCTAAAAGACAGGTCATTGAGTCTTTGACATGCTCCTGTCTATGACATGTACCTTTCACAAAACCCAATTTAATTACAAATTCGGCCTGGCTGCGATCTACATTAGTCCTTGAAAGAAGAATGATGTTACGTTCTGGATTCTCACCAAGCCATCTACATGTGTTGCCTGCCCTTTAAGACCCAACTAAGAGCTTTTCCAGGGCCACCCTAGAGGAGGATATATCGGCGCACATTTATATTCCGGACCCCAGCAAGGAATAAAATTACATTAAGCACAGGTGCCCCTTGGAAATTGGAATACTTTTCTTAGCTGGGTAAATAGCAGCTCTGCATGGTTGCTACGGGATTGCAGTATGGAATCATTCAAATCAAGGTAAATAAATTGTTATTTGGGAAGCTGGCAACCTATGATTCGGCAGCTGCTCTGGAGGATGGGATGGTTCCTTTCAAAGGTGGACAATTACGCTGCCACTCACTGTTATTGGCGGCGCAGCCTGAGGTGGGGTAGATGGACTTCATTAGCATTCCAACACTGCACATCCATTTAGGCTAGGTGTAACCACACTGCCGCAGGCAGGATGTTAGTGCTCTACACTGCAGACAACATCCTGCTCTCATGGTAGGAAGCAAAGAATCCCAACATGAATGCAAGCTCCTGTCTTTTACTGATGGTGGGATACAATGCATCCTGGTATTTGGGCACTAAACTGAACAACACAGGTAGTTTTGTTGCACTTAGCACTAGCACCTGAGCACCTGAACTACACAAGTGGAGCTGTTCAGATTAAGAGCTCTTTCCTCAAGGACGCCAGCGCCCCCCTAGTACCATTAACTGAAATAACTTCATTGTGCTAATTAACAACCCCAGGGTCAATTCGTCACCTTGTTTATACATGCTCCACTTGACAGGGCCTGCACCGAATTTGCGAAGAGTGCCGCGCTAATGGTGGCTGTGGCAACAAATGGGGAATTCAGATTTTTTTCGCCCCTTTACTCACCATAATAAAACCATTTTGCTCAAGCATGTTGACTCCTCACCACTGTAATTACATGACAGCGCTGTGGTGAGTGGGTGCAGGAGTGTATAATCTCATTCTGACCGCGACTGGAGCCTCGGCAGAAAGCGCAATGAGGCAGACGCGAATGTGTGTGAGTGAGGTAAGTGTCCCTGGGTTCACGACTGGGCTGAGTAGATGCGGTTCCCTCCTGCTGAATCGAGAGAGTGAGAGAGAGAGAGACGTGTTGAAGACAGAAAACAGATGGCCAGGTTTGGGTTTGAGTCTCCTGTCCGTCACCTCCCTCCATCCCAGCTCGAGAATAACAACTGGCCACTTTTTATGGCCATTATAAAAGCTGCAAGGAGGAAAGGCAAATAGAGTCCTGGTAGCTCTACCACAGTCGCGCTTTCCCATATTACTAATCTCGCTGACTGGGCTGCACAAGGGAGGGATTGTAGAATAGGAGTGGGGTCGGAGGTGAGGTGACCCCACATGCTCAGTAGGAATGGGGTAGAGGGGATGTTAGCCTCAACTTGGGCAGCTAGATATTCTGATGTGTCCCTGAACGAGCCGCTGAGGAAACAGAGACTATGCTGTCCGCAAGTACCACTCATAAACAGGCATCAAAACACTAGGTTATTGTTGGAGTTCGACCTCATGAAGGACATGCAGTGTTCTTTGAGGCTCAACGCTGACGCTGTGTTGCATCAGAATACGCCCTGACCAATGCCCAACAAATCCTTCCCTGGCCACCCAAAATAAGTTCTTATTACCTCTTCGGACAACTGAAGACTTGCAGGAGGGATCAAAGGTGAGAGGTCAAGCAGCTGGTTAAAGCTCTTTTTTAACCATGCAGCATTCTTGCGCTCCCTGTTAGGAAACACTTGCTGGGAATAATATTGCAAGACCATCAAAAACAAATGCATTCAACTCCTACGTTTGCACACAATACGAACGGCAGCATTAAAAGATGCCAGCATTGCGTGCCGTGAACGACCCTGTGGACGCTTCAATTGTGTCAGGAAACTGGCCCTTTTCAACACTGTATCAGGCATTAAGTCAGAGCTGCATGGTGTGAGGTGTAGTCAGCGTGAGAACAAGAGGCGCCTTCGTTTCTTTATCTCTAAAGAGATCTGACAGGCCCTCTGAGCTGCGAGACAGTACCTCGACTTAGCTGTGGTGCATCAGCCACCCCGCGGCCTCCTGCTCATACAGAGGGTCCGAGCGGTCAAAGAAATGAAAACCGTCGGCAGAGCGAACAGGTAAGAGGATGACAGCGCTACACCGGGAGCATCACTCCGTCCTTTCACAGAACCCCTCCATCAACAATGCTCAATTGACTCGCATTCATGGAACAACGAGCCTAAATAAGGGAGGGAAAATTAGATGAGTAAATCTTTTCTTGCTTAGGGAAGGATGGAGAGTGAGAGAGAACACAATCGGGTCAATCCGATGAATCGATCTCGGTGATTGGTTGACTGGGCAGATGGAATTGACAGAGGGACATTTTCCCGCAAGCAAGTCAGGCTGATTATACAACAATCAATTTTTCATTACTGTAACAATTGGCAGTGCTGACCGAAAATGTGAAATTGTGGGAAAGCTAATCCAATATAGGTTCGATGACTTGTTAGAGATCCTGCTATTAGCCAAGGAACACTCAAAGCTCTCATGAGATCCATAATCAGATGCAGACAAATAGACTCTAATTCTTATCTTAGATACAGCTACTTTATTTTCAAACCTAACATCGATACTTTGGGCTAGAGTTTCTTTGTGTGCACAAGGAAGCAGAGAGCAGTTCTGTTCATTACAGACTAGGAAGCCCCCCTTCTCCTTCTCACCGCCCAAGTCTCGTTAGTACCCGCTGAGCGTGAATGGGAATGTGTGGGCTGACTTAATCAAAATCACTCGTGGGGAATTTGAATACTTTAAATTAAGAAGCTGTGACGCTCTTTTCTCCTGGTCTCTCCGGTCCAGCCACCTGGTGTGGCACGTCTGCTGATTACGGAGAAACGGGTAGGAGGAGGTGCCGGAGAAGAGCTGAACACATCAAGTGGTGAACCACCAACTGTGCTAGGAGGGAATGAAATGAAAAAGAACAACACAATCTTACGTTGCCATAGTTATCATTTTGGCTCCCTCAAAAGGGGAAGTTTGTGTTCGAGGGGTACACTCTTGTGTTATTGCTATTCACATCATCTATTTCTCTGAGGGAAGATGAGGCGGGCACCTGATATGTGAGCTCTAGGCCCTCAAGTGCTCTCTGGGATGACACCTAAGGGTGGTTATGTGGCATCATTTAGGGAGTT
The DNA here is from genome assembly GCF_001515645.1 of Sinocyclocheilus grahami. Taxonomy (NCBI): domain Eukaryota; kingdom Metazoa; phylum Chordata; class Actinopteri; order Cypriniformes; family Cyprinidae; genus Sinocyclocheilus; species Sinocyclocheilus grahami. The sequence continues at coordinate 260,825 of NW_015505880.1, read as the reverse complement.
GCTTGAATGAGACAGATTGTTAAGCCTGGATGGAGCTGTCAGTGGATAAGTGTGTTTGCTTGCTAAACATGTGATGCTAGTCCCTCATTCCATCTGTTTGGTTATGAAGAGGGGGGGAAAAGTACCGTGAAAAATGAAGAGGGTGGGAGAGAGCAAAATAAGCAGGTTTTGGAAAACCTGGTAAAAGAACTGAAGGCTGTCATTCCAGTACAGCCCAAGCTGTTAGGCTGTCGTCAGGCGTGCTCAGCAAGATGCAGCCTGCTCCATATGGCTTGCTCGGATCTGCCATCTCAAGGGAAGAGCTGCCTGCCTGCGTGTTTGGGAAGAACGAGAAAATGTGTGATTGTGTTTCACTCTGAAACACTCATGTTTATGCAGAATATCAAGCCGGGTATTGTTACTGCTGTCCAGTTCTGTCTAAAATAGAAGCAGAAGCCTTTCCCAAAATGTATTTTCTTGGCAAACCTCTGTATTGTTGAGTTTCCAGAGTGCTTTAGAAATCAAATTTAGTCCAAGGGAAACTTTCCACAGCATACCTTGCTAGGGGAGATGCTTTCTCCCAAGCCTAGCAACCTTGAGCATATTCCCATGGTAAAAATGTGGGTTCCAGACAGGCTCAGCAGACCAAATCTAACAAAGGTCTGATGATGAACAACAACACTTGCAAAAAAAAAAAAAACAGCGGCAATGGCTGTTTAAAAATAGTAAATCTAAAATTAAGTTAGGTTTATGCTTATAAAATGTGAAAAATGTGACAAAAAGTAATATTAAAGACAAAAAATGACCCAAACTGGATTCGAATTCAGGTCAGTTATGCAATGGGCAATATCTCTCTCGCTCTCTCTCTCTCTCTCTCTCTCTCTCTATATATATATATATATATATATATATATATATATATATATTATAGTTTGTATAGGCTCCCAGAGACAAACTCCCAGAAAGGCATCATTTAAGGGTGCACCCGCAAATGTAAGTGAAATAATCACATAAGTCTTGCATGGAAAACATTCCCTCTCCCTCTCTGATCAAGCGGGGGCAATAAGAATTGTGCAGTCTTGTGCAAGCAAGAGCTTGATTGAGCAAGTGTGAATGGTAACAAGGCCCGAGGGGCCAAACAGACAGGCAGTAGGGATTACAGAGTGGGATTGAATAAGCTCAAGTATGGAACACACATGAGAGAAACTGCACAGGGAGCCCTGTTTACTAGAGCAAGATATTCCCGGGAAGCACACAGGAAGGGGTGGGGGGGGGGATTGCTTACACACATGCAGGGACTACATGGTGGATCTGGATGAAAACAGATTTGTCTGGAGTCACGTAAAAATGATGGATTAGAACAAATACACTTGAAAAACAGAGGTACCGCCTAACGGGCCATATTAAGGGTAGTTTTAGAGTGTATAAAGTCAATTTAGAGTGAAGCGCCACAACAAAAGCACTGGAGAAACCAACATTCACATATTGCACAGCCAATAAACTCAACGTTTCTTTTAATTTTGCCCAATAAACGGTCACAGCATGCTGTTAGATCTCCAAAATTAAGTTATATTTGAAGCTCAATTTAACTTTGTTTTGGTCATGAAGCTACTAGAACACAGAATTACTGAGGAAAAAGCATTGTTTAGTATGCATACTGCAGAAGAAATCTCTAGAAATATTTTTTTGGTTTTTATGTACAGGATTATTTCTAGATCCCACTTGCTGAAGACAATGTAGCATATTAGAACACTTACTGCATAGTATGTTACAGAAAATTTAAAAAAACAAATGTGCAGAATACAGTTTTAAAAATTAGTATGCAGTATGTAGTATATGCGTCACAATTTTTCAAAAGAAGCTAGTATTCAATTTCAAACAAGCAGTTTTAAAAACTAGTATGCAGTATATACTGCGTAATTTGTAGTAAGGAGTAAGCTAGTATTCCATTCTGTACATGCAATTTTTAAAAGCTACTATGCAGCATACAGTATATACTGCACAATTTTTATTAAAGAGTAAGCTAGTATTCCATTTTGAACATGCAGTTTTAAAAAAATATATGCAGTATACTAGTATAGGATAGTATGCAGTATACTATATATGCGTACTGCTCAATTTTCAGTAAGGAATAAGCTAGAATTTAATTTTGAACATACTGCATAATTTGTAGTAAGGAGTAAACTAGTATTTCATTCCGAACACAGTCAGGGTCTGTGGTGCAGCGTGGCTCAGCGAGTGTGCGCTAAGGGCCAGATTTAGTATGTGTGTGAGAGAAAAAGATGGGGTCAGTAAGAGAGGAGCGCAGCCGGTCGCCATTGCTCCCCGTGGAAATGTGAACCAGCTGTGGCATTCTGGGGGCCGATCTGCTGGGGCCGATAACACTGGGCCTTTTGTCCATCTGCCCTGACTTTCTGACATTCTCCCACTTGCTCTCCTCTCATTCCTCATTCTCTCTCCAGATTTCTCACTCAGCCAACACTCGGCTAGAGAAAACAATCCTCTATCGGTAAGTGGGGGGCTCTCTGTCTCACACACAATTGAAAGGCAGTCGCAGAGACACAATATGTTATAAGCACACATAAACAAACGGAAGGCATGCGGCCACACAAAAGAGGCTTGATGGGTTGTTGACGGAAACTGACAAAAAGGTGCATGTTTCACAAAACCTATTTTCTGTCAAAAAAGAGAAAAAAACAGCAAGGGAAAACATCCAAGAATTGAATCTTCTGCAAACCCTCTGCAAGAACATCAAAACAAAAAGTCTAAAAACTACATACACAAATAAGATTTTTTTAACAGTTTCAGTAACTACAAAGTGCACACACACAGCAGTGAACACACACAAACCGTGAACACACACCTGGAGCAGTGGGCAGCCATTTATGCTGCGGCGCCCGGGGAGCAGTTGGGGGTTCGGTGCCTTGCTCAAGGGCACCTCAGTCGTGGTATTGAAGGTGGGAGAGAGAGCTGTACATTCACTCCCCCCCACCTACAATTCCTGCCGGTACGAGACTCGAACCCACAACCTTTGGGTTATGAGTCCGACTCTCTAACCATTAGGCCACGACTTCCCCGACTTACACTAACAAAACGTGACAAGTGCTGTCATTATCACTATTATGAAGTTGGAAATGTAGCACAAACAAGCTACATTTAAGTATTTCAGATAATTGGCAAACTGAGCTAAACTGTGCTAGAAAACTCTGCTAAACTGTGGTAAAAAAACAGCAACCACTAAACGAAGCTGAAAAACTGCACAGAATTTAGCACAAAAAAAAATTTGTGCTAAACTCTGCACTGTGCTAGAAAAGTTGAACCCCCTGAAACCTTCATAATTCGCATACTAGCTTCTGTTGCAAACAAGAAAAAGAAAGACTTAGTAAAGAAAGCCCCTCAGAAATTAGCATCCTCACATAAATGACAACGCATGATGTTTTTGTTTACTCTCCACTCTCATTAGCTTGCAGCGGGAATAATTATCGTAAGCTTTGCGAAAACTAAATCCCACATTCCTTGTCATTGTGGAATAACCACAGTCAGCTGTCCACTCGGACAACATAAACTACCTTCTCCTCCCTGTGCTAGGCAGCCCCCTACCCAGCATTCCACAGCTAAAATAAATAACCCGTCTCCGAATGGTATTTTAATGAGAGTGTGGGAGTGGAACTGTTATGTGCAGCTCTCCGCATGCCAATGTCTGAGCCTGGCCTCCCTTTACGCCGCTAACAATTAGTTAGCTAATCAGCCACCACTGTGAGAGAAATATCTTTTCATAAACACAATATGATGGGGACAATCAGGCTAGTTGGAGCACGCTACAGCAATGGCAACATTTCATGCGTGGCGCACTTAGCAGTGGCTCTGTACCCTTGGAACGAGGGAGTACGCTAACCTTTAAAGAGCAGGTTAATGTATGGGGAGAGGTTTTACGGCTAGGGACGAATTCATTACAGTGACAATCTCAGCTGATTTGCCATTTCAACCTTCTGCCTATAAACCTAAGGAAGGCATTTCGAAACCCCCCCCCCCATTTTAACCTTAATCTAACCCTCGTCTAAGAGGAGACAGGTGAATATCAGTTATGTACTGAGAAGTATCAATGTCAAACAGATGGTCCAAACTGCAGGGGTCCATTTAGGCTAACGTGTATTGCCGAGGCAGGGAGTCTTGGTTTGGAAGTTTCACACTAGCTTAACACAGTTATTTCATCATTGGCTCCCTGGGCCCAAAAGTAAATCTAAGGCGCCTTGCTTGGGATTTTACTGTGGGTTCGAGAAGGTGGCAATGCGGTGGGCGGAGATTAGCCTGCATGAGATGTTTCAGGGTCGAATGTACTCGGATGTTCCCAGACAGCAAGCTTGTTTTAACTAAACGGCCACCGTTCTGAAAGCAATTAAGGCTGCTGTTGAGAGCGGAGTAGCAGTCGCTGTACCATGAATGGCAAGTCTCCCGGAAGTTCCATTAAATCCTGAGGTGGGAGTTTGCAGGTTACACACACAGACAGAACGAAAGGGGGAATGCTGGCTTGTCCGCTGGAGAGCTGGAAGCTGCTGATAAATCTTTGCCTATGGGAAGCATCACTGATCCTTCTTCAGTTACCCAAGTGTGATACGCCACTCACGTTTGCATCCATTTGCAAGTCAACGGCCACCGTGCTGAAAGCAATTAAGGCTGCTGTTGAGAGCGGCGTAGCAGTCGCTGTACCATGAATGGCAAGTCTCCCGGAAGTTCCATTAAATCCTGAGGTGGGAGTTTGCAGGTTACACACACAGACAGAACGAAAGGGGGAAGGCTGGCTTGTCCGCTGGAGAGCTGGAAGCTGCTGATAAATCTTTGCCTATGGGAAGCATCACTGATCCTTCTTCAGTTACCCAAGTGTGATACGCCACTCACGTTTGCATCCATTTGCAAGTCATGTGGCTCACTTCGCATTCAGCTCAGACAGGAGTGGTGGATAGGATCTCCCCAGGACTCGAGACAACATTGATTGATAAAAACAAAATGAATACATATAAAACATGGCTGCTTATGAACAGCTACAAGGAACGGAGACTTAAATTTAGAATGGGCAACCTTGCATTTTGAAGAACGCCACACTGGCGTTTAGCTTTCAACTACACAGGATATGACCCCTGACAGAACTGTCTAGCCTGATGTGACCCCAGGGCACCATGGGAATTCACAACAGCTTAGCAAAAAAGGTAGACACTCCAGCTGGACTGTGCATGTCATAGGGAGAAAGCAGTTGCCTTATTCTAGGAATTCCCTGGTCGAAGGAATTGGCCATTTTAGCAGTGGCTAAAACGAAAACAATAGGCATGTATTGGCAGATTATGGGAGAGAAAAAACGAAATGATGGCCTCTTGAAAAACCCAAATTCCTCCTATTCCTTCAGCTCCCATTTCATCTCCACCCGAGGCGAAGGCTAAAAATAGAGGCACTGGGAAAACTCACTTTTAGCCCCGTAACTGTGGAGAACTTGGTTTGACACTGAGCTGATGGGGTGGAAGTAGAAAAAAAAATACAGGGACGTGAGGTGAAAGTTTTTTTTTTAGCTATTCTGGGTAATATTTTCTATAATTTACAGCACCTTCATATAGGAGAGTTCAGACTAGAATGATGTTTCTAATAGAGTTTATGGGAGGGCGCTGAAACTCCACCCACATGTTCAGACTCGCAGTCTGGTTTCAGTCAAGTGCTCGGTCAAAGGTCAGGTGAGTTGGCACTCTCCATGGCAACTACAGAAAAAAAAGTCCATGCCGAAGGGCTGTTTATGACCCTACCCACGTCGCCAACTTGGCAATTGCTCTTTTAACTGTCCATCATGGGAATAATCCTGCCATTCCCTGTGACCCGCACAACTCTGGAAAGAGAAGGGGGCACATGACTTCCTGTCTGCCGTTGGACTCTGAAGTTGAAGGGTGCATAAGAAGCATGAATGGGGACTTCAAAGACTCCAAGAAGAGGTGAACGTATTTATAGACAGGGCTGGGGGTAAAGTTGGCAGTAGTGCTGGAGGGGCCTCTAGAATAAAAAGCAGGGTTGCCCTGAAAGAACTCTAGAGCCTGCTGGGAGATAAAAATAACTCGGCGGCAGCCGGGCCCTAAACTGATTAATGACTCCATGGTACAATTGAACATTGTGTAAACAATGGGTCCTGGGCTCTGGCTCAACAAACATTAGCTGGGAATTGTCTTGTTGGGGTACAAGAAGCTGAAAAGGGTTATGTTTTGAGACAAATGAATGGGAGACTAGTAAACAAGTTTGCTAAGACACCTGGCATCTCCAAAACAATTTCAATGAGACCAAAAAATGGTGTTCTAACTTTCCAAGATACTGTCAATATTTGAAACCCATTCAACTTGACAAATGTGTTTCTGAACTAAACTAGATATTTAAGAAAGAAAATGTAGGGCGGACATGATTTTATCAATTGGGAATAGATTCGATTTTGAAAAACTTAGGAAAAGGGTTGATGTCAACTAAAGAGGAGATTTAGAGCAAGTTATCATCTAAATTATCCAGATTAACAACCACAAATGTGCCTCTTTTTGAACTAGCATCAATTCATGTGGTTATTTGTGTGGGTAACTGGATGTATCTGTAAGCATTAAAGCCCCTCACGTCAGCTGAGCTCCAGAGAATCTTTGCCTGTCTATAGAGTAACAGTATCCGCAGAGGAGACCATGACAGAAATCTATACTGGAGCCGGACAAAACCCTTACACACACACACACACATATACTCACAAACTCCATTTCAGACACCCGTCTAGATGAAATATGCATGAGGCACTTTGGCTATTTCCATGACACACTTGACTTCAGTGTTCCTTGACTTGTCTGTTGAGAAGACAAAAGAGTTCTGAACTTTTGCCACTAGTGAAAGTACACTACAGGAAAGATCCACCAGGGAACAGGAACAAAACAAGAACCAGGCTTAAACTGAACCCATATTTCCCACATAAGCACCACTGACCAACATGCTAGGAATACATGGACTAACCAAAGGTTTATACCCTGCTATAATAGTTGGATTTAGCACTTTTCAATTTCACATTTGCTTTGTATGCCTCTGATAATAAGATGAATTTTGTACTACGGTTCTTAATTTGCAGTAATCCAGAAAATCTGTCTCTACGTTCTGATGATTTTAAAAGCAAAGTGATTGTGATCACATTCACTGAAAAGAGATTAATATTCAGCTGCCGAGCTTATCCGTGCTGTTGCCCATTGCTAACTGAATTTAAGAGGGCAAATGTCAGCCGTCTTTGATATTTATCATCTAGAAACTCAAATGAAGCTCCTAACTGCAATTCTGATGGCAGGAAGGAGAAGACTTCAACAAATAAAATGAGTTCAATCCTCCAATATTATTCAGACACATAAAATAAAATTTAATTTAAAAAATGAAACGATAAATAGCTCTGTATAATAAAAAATTATAAAATGATTGTTCACACACTGGGTTATGTTAGGGTCAATATCACTGTAGGGTGCCTTTTGGTGTCCTGTATATAAATAACTAATTTGCTATGATAACTTAACATAAAAATGACTATGAAAGGGTGTGTTCTATTAGGCTAAGTTTTTATATTCATAACAAAACCATTACTTGGCTCATTAGATACAATTTCTAGATTTTTTTAAAGTTTTGTGTAAGAGGATGTGTGTTGAGTCCCATGCACTGCTCATTAAATTTGAATGATAGTAGAATATTGTCAAATCATAAAATTAAAAAAACAAAACACATTTTTTTTGTTAAATAAGAGATTACTCAATTTGAGTGTATTGATCATTTGGTAATAAAAATGATATTTTTATTTAATAAAAAAGAAGAGTTTGTCCATATCCCTTGAATGGTCGTCCACCCTGTCGTATTGGGGAATCTGCCCCTATATGAAAAGGCCATCCCCTTTAGTGACATCAGGACAACAGATTTTTTGTCTCTTCAGTGGTGGGAATTTCAACGGCTTAGGTGAATAAGTTGGTGACTTTTCAGTTGACAAATTTTCTTCGTCTGAGTTTGCTTACTTGCTTTGCCAAAGCTTAACATGTCCACCCTGTTGGCATAAAATATGCCAGAAGTGATTCGAATACAGTATTTTCAAGATATGTAAGTTTAAATATACCAAATTCCCTTCAACAACCAGACTAAATATTTAGCTAGTCACAGTTTGTTGTAAGCCAATATGCTAATTGAAGCTCAAAATGTCCACCTTGTTGTTGTTCCAAAATGTCCACCCTGTCTGCCACTTAGACTCGATAGAGTGGACATAAATATGACAGGGTGGACATAGCATTCATGTGCCTCTTTTTGAACTAGCATCAATTCATGTGGTTATTTGTGTGGGTAACTGGATGTATCTGTAAGCATTAAAGCCCCTCACGTCAGCTGAGCTCCAGAGAATCTTTGCCTGTCTATAGAGTAACAGTATCCGCAGAGGAGACCATGACAGAAATCTATACTGGAGCCGGACAAAACCCTTACACACACACACACACATATACTCACAAACTCCATTTCAGACACCCGTCTAGATGAAATATGCATGAGGCACTTTGGCTATTTCCATGACACACTTGACTTCAGTGTTCCTTGACTTGTCTGTTGAGAAGACAAAAGAGTTCTGAACTTTTGCCACTAGTGAAAGTACACTACAGGAAAGATCCACCAGGGAACAGGAACAAAACAAGAACCAGGCTTAAACTGAACCCATATTTCCCACATAAGCACCACTGACCAACATGCTAGGAATACATGGACTAACCAAAGGTTTATACCCTGCTATAATAGTTGGATTTAGCACTTTTCAATTTCACATTTGCTTTGTATGCCTCTGATAATAAGATGAATTTTGTACTACGGTTCTTAATTTGCAGTAATCCAGAAAATCTGTCTCTACGTTCTGATGATTTTAAAAGCAAAGTGATTGTGATCACATTCACTGAAAAGAGATTAATATTCAGCTGCCGAGCTTATCCGTGCTGTTGCCCATTGCTAACTGAATTTAAGAGGGCAAATGTCAGCCGTCTTTGATATTTATCATCTAGAAACTCAAATGAAGCTCCTAACTGCAATTCTGATGGCAGGAAGGAGAAGACTTCAACAAATAAAATGAGTTCAATCCTCCAATATTATTCAGACACATAAAATAAAATTTAATTTAAAAAATGAAACGATAAATAGCTCTGTATAATAAAAAATTATAAAATGATTGTTCACACACTGGGTTATGTTAGGGTCAATATCACTGTAGGGTGCCTTTTGGTGTCCTGTATATAAATAACTAATTTGCTATGATAACTTAACATAAAAATGACTATGAAAGGGTGTGTTCTATTAGGCTAAGTTTTTATATTCATAACAAAACCATTACTTGGCTCATTAGATACAATTTCTAGATTTTTTTAAAGTTTTGTGTAAGAGGATGTGTGTTGAGTCCCATGCACTGCTCATTAAATTTGAATGATAGTAGAATATTGTCAAATCATAAAATTAAAAAAACAAAACACATTTTTTTTGTTAAATAAGAGATTACTCAATTTGAGTGTATTGATCATTTGGTAATAAAAATGATATTTTTATTTAATAAAAAAGAAGAGTTTGTCCATATCCCTTGAATGGTCGTCCACCCTGTCGTATTGGGGAATCTGCCCCTATATGAAAAGGCCATCCCCTTTAGTGACATCAGGACAACAGATTTTTTGTCTCTTCAGTGGCGGGAATTTCAACGGCTTAGGTGAATAAGTTGGTGACTTTTCAGTTGACAAATTTTCTTCGTCTGAGTTTGCTTACTTGCTTTGCCAAAGCTTAACATGTCCACCCTGTTGGCATAAAATATGCCAGAAGTGATTCGAATACAGTATTTTCAAGATATGTAAGTTTAAATATACCAAATTCCCTTCAACAACCAGACTAAATATTTAGCTAGTCACAGTTTGTTGTAAGCCAATATGCTAATTGAAGCTCAAAATGTCCACCTTGTTGTTGTTCCAAAATGTCCACCCTGTCTGCCACTTAGACTCGATAGAGTGGACATAAATATGACAGGGTGGACATAGCATTCATTTGTAGTTAATATAGCTAAAACTAAAATGAATGAGGAGGGGGGGGGGGTATTTCAATGTGATTGAGGATGTATTATATTATTTATTATAATTATATTATTTTTAATAACCCTGTTTAGGAAAGGGACACCATACCTTTCAGAAAATATAATTTGCATCTTAATTTTGTAATGAAAACGTATTTAACAGTAATATATATGTCCATGACAGGGTGGACATATCTTATGGTTTATGCTTCGAATAATGGCCCATAATTATCAAAAAAAAAAATGTGTGGGAGCTCAGCTAATATGTTTCTATAGTGCTTGAGTGTCTACTATATATATGTTACGACAAAGCGAATGGGAAATTAAAACCAAAATTTTTGAGTATTGTGAGGGTTGAAAGGCACTCTATGGTGATATTGAAGCGTTACTGCAACTGTGTTAACATGCTTCATGTTTTCATTGCATTTAACTGCAAATTGCACAAAAACAGAGCAAAAATGTCTCAGTTCTAATCTCACAAAAATGAAGACATACATAGGCCTTTAAATCTGGAAAAAAGGCACTGGCTATAAATGAAAATACAAGCATGAAACCATGCGTGTGCGACAAGCATGTGTGTATGTGTGTGTGTGTTTATGCCAGCAGCACCCTTCTCAACAACGGAGGCTCATATCTTTAAAAGGCGCAACCCCTTCTAGGACAAAGCAATCCATTGATGATAGCTACTTTCATGCCTTTTAAATGAGCATCATTTCTGTCACCAAAATCGAATTTCACTCGTGTTACTATTTTCCAGCTTGAACGGCATCCAAGAAACAGGAGGAAACCTCACAACAGGTTGTGCAAGAGCCAACCGCACTGAGCTGGAATCCAAAGGCAAAATAAAGAAAAACAAGCCGAAGAGAGTGGAGGAAAATCAATAGCCCTCCTTGAGCAGCTTCAGCAGATGAACAATTATTACCGTTATGCTGGATGTTTTTAGTGAACACATATTGGAGGAGTATTTCACTTCAGAGCAAAGATAAATAAAACATCACTAGGCATGCTTGACTTGAAGAAGTCACTATAATATAATTTTAAGTAAAACACAATAGGACAGAGGACAGAACCCTGCGGGACACCTATGCTAATCATAATTTATTTTAATATCAGTCTTGGGACTCTCCAAAATTCACACTTTTCTCAACCATAATAATAAGTTGAGCTCAAATATGCACTTTTTCCAGAAAAAAAATGGCTAGTTTTTTTCTGGCTAGTTTGACTTTTTCCAGCTGCGTGCAACGATCCCCAAATTTTCACCTCGCCCACAGAGACGTTTAGGAAGTCATCATGCTGCTTCCCTGAGATGTTAAAACTTTCCGGCATGAAGCTTCTGATGTCCCGCATGGAGCTTCACGCAACATGGCAACGGACATCAAACGCTGGCCTCAGATGGTTGTATGGGAAGAAGCCACATGAAAGCATCTGAACAACATGAAACATACTTGGGATACTTCCTTATTTGGAATCTGAAAAAGCACCATAAACCTTTGCGGTGTCCTCATGGCTAACAGAGATGTTGTTTACTAGACACTTAAGTTAACGATATTAGCATGCGCAAATTACAATCATGCCACCATCTGAGCTATCAAAGCCCCTGTGTTTGAGTCACAAGACATCATGATCTTGTTGTTTTGGTAGAGCTAACATTTTTAGTTAAACAAATTTTTATGTTTAGTGTTTAGAACTAGTGTTTAGTGCGACCCTAGCTGAAGTGAATAAATGTATCGGCGCTAAACGTAGGGACACACATTTTGAGGTAATTGCTAGCTGAGTGCTAGGATTAATTTAACTGCCAAATCCAGCTGTCTGGCACAAGCAAGACCCGGACGACACTGTCCATTTGGTGCCTGGCTCCACCTTTCTTTAAATGTATTTTCACATATTCAGTGGCCGCTTGTATTCTTAATGCACTGTGATTTCTATTTTCACTCGTTATGTGTTTTTCTGCATTTCCTATCCTTCTTTTGGGCGGATATGAGTGCATCACATACAGTCACACGCTCGCCTCCTCATTCCACACAGACCGGAACTCCCCGCCAGCTCACACGCTGTTGCCTGCTCCAACACACACGCACACACATGAACAACAACACACGCACACACACACACACAAACAGATCATTTCATCATCTTATAATCTACGCAAAGCATGTCGAGCGAGACCATTTGGACTCTGTGTCCAAATTCTGACGAATTCATGTCGTCCTAATGCACCTCTCATGAATCAGCCCTAAAATATCATGACGCATAGATTATTGCTGGCTCTTCACACAAATAGGGTACAAATCCAATGTTTTTTGGAGTGGGAACTATTAAAAGCAATTGTGACATCATTTGGATACTTTATTTTATTCAAATCTTTGCAGGAATTGCATTTGTCCAGCTCAAACTTTCAGTTATTGCAAAAAAAACATTTTTTTTTTTTACCAATAGTTCATAAAAAAACAAGCAACTGTATATGTAACTAATGTATTCATTGTTATTAGATTTAATCAAAATTTTTTATTAGTTTTATACATTAATATTATTTTCATGTAAGTGTTTGCATTCATCAAGCTAAATTTCATTTATGAGAAAAACAAGTTATTAAAAGTCTTGATATCGATACTGACATTTTAGCCTATACATTTAATTGGATTTAGATTTAAACAAAACATTTTTTAAATAAACAATATAAATAATATTTAAACCTGGATATAAATATATATAGATAGATAGATAGATAGATAGATAGATAGATAGATAGATAGATAGATAGATAGATAGATAGATAGATAGATAGATAGATAGATAGATAGATAGATAGATAGATAGATAGA